>NW_011353360.1:0-20125 GCF_000735185.1 Notothenia coriiceps | reverse complement strand
GACGAGAGGAGAGGGGAGGCCATGTGCCGTGACATTCTGAGCACACCTCACGTCAATCCATGCGACACCACCGACATGACGAGGTACGGCAGAGGAAACACAAACACACAAAGGGGACAGCACACATACCACACGTGACCACAGACAGTGAGGACCGAGGGAACCAGAGTTGGGGTGAGGGACGCAACGTTAGTCGACACGTGGGAGGGGCTGTATGTGTGGACGAAGTAGTTCGGTTGTTGCGTACTAGCTTGCCTCCGAGGTGTTGGAAAGAGGCGGTCTAGCAGTTCATAAGTCGGCATAGAGAGCCAGAGAGGACGGCCATGGTCGTGGCAATCACACTCACGTAATCCATGTTGCGCTCTATGCGACTATGAACGCGTAATCAAAGACAATACCCTAGTCATAGTTGTCAGGACGGATCATTGCAATGATATAATAGTTAACAGATGAATCAATATCGACCTATATACTATCGATATGAAATGTTACAACACTACACTGACTGCAATCGATTGTACCATGCAGGCCAGGTGAGTGGTTCTGTAGCGAGACAAGAGGTGTGCTGTGTCGAGGTAAAGAGAGGCTACCGACAATAAAAAGATTAAGGACCAGACGAGGCCAGAGAACCTGCGGATCGTGCGAGTATTAATATTAGTATACCGTAAGCTTATATATAAAAGTGGAGACCAGTATTTGATCGTAACACTAGGTTACTAAATAAGTATGCATCTGGCCGGCGAGAGGGGGTACAATGCAGTGTGCGCCTCCAGTGACGCCTCGAAAAATACGCCTTCACTTATTAAAGAATGATTTTGTTGTGGTCTACAGTGACACGCATATAAGAGAAATATTTTGCCTGGCTTCAGTTTTAGTTCGTTAGACTAACAAGAATCGGCCACTATACGACTCGCATAATGGTACCTCCATATCTTAACATACAATGAAAAGTGTTGTTCAGCATAGGCGAGGACGCACGATGCTTTTTTGTCATATGGGTACCCCGACTTTTCGTTTTTGACAGGACGAGTCAACGCAAAAGTATGACCTTGTCTTTTCTCGTAGCCCTCTCATCATTAGCCGCCGTCTTCGGGAGGAAAAACGCGTGAGGTCTGCTATTGTAGTTTGGTTTGTATGTCACGTAAAGGAAACGTAATCCGTCCTCCTCACGACTCTGCTGAAAAGGTTCCAAACGTATTACTTAACACGATTAAAAACTTTCCCGTTCGTCTGCTAACAAAGTTTTAGTTATTCAGGCGTACTTTGTATAGACGAGGCTACGAACTACCAACTGCAAGCAAATATTCACATATAAACGTAAAGAAGTCAATGCTTTGTTCACGAAATATAGTACGGATTCTACCTTTGTAAATTCTATGCAAGTGGGGGGGAAGAGATGTAATACGGTTTCCTGATAAAGCTGTGGAGAGTATGTGCTGCAGGGAGGTGGATGCACAACGCACCCAGGAACGAACGCTAGCTCCGGTCCTTTTCCCGTGAGGGAAACTGTGGACTCGATGTCCTGACAGGCTGGAGTTTGTGCAACCTGCACAAATACCAGCTCATCATGATTACAAATGGTGAAATGCAATGTAAAATTACCGAAAAAATACCAGCTCACTAAATCACAACCGCTCAAACCAACTACAAACTACTACCACGGATTGGGCAGAGAACGAGTCCGAGAAAGTTGACTCCCCCATGTGACGTAATATGACGCTAAAAAGCAGAACTCAAAACGGCTCCTTTCCCTCTGAATTCCTGCCCTTATGTGTAAACATATCAAATCCTGCATTAACATTTTTAATTGTAATTTTCAGGCAAGGTTAAGCATAAAGGTAGTAAAAAATAAAAAAACCCTGCAAGTTGCTCTTTAAACAAAAAAACAGTCTCTCTGACGTACCTGTACCCTATTCAAACAGCTGGTCAAACACTCGTATGTGTACATTTACTAGCATACATGCTCACATTGAAATGATTAGCTGTAGTCAGCAGTTAAACACAGTCTAACACTCGTCTCCTTCTCCTTCTCAGTAAACAGGCTCTGGTGTATAACTGTGTGGGCTGCGGCTCCTTCCACCTGCAGAGGATGGGCCGGAGGACCACCAACGGGAAACAGTAAGAAGACCCCTCACACTGTACCAACGACACTCTGATGTTTCCCATGAGTTATAGTCTGTTAGTTGTTCCTGCTGCCTGTGTGTAGTTCATCTGACTCTGCTCTGATTTCAGTATGAAGTATTCTTCAGCCACCGGACCCCCAGTGGGACCACACTGTGACATCTGTGGGCAGAGACATCAGGTAACGCGCACACACGCACTGATATATTCAGCTAACTAGACCAGGGGGGTATACTACGAAGGAGGATTTTCGTTTAGCAAGATAACTTCTGGGACTTCCGGTACTACGAAGCTGGTTCACTTTTTAGCGGGCTAGATCTCCATGGTGACTTATCCTGGAACCTAGTCTGTGCTCCGAAGCAGGATAGGTTCCAGGATAAGAGATCAACTCAGTGCGTGCGGAGGAAATACAGTTTAAACTGCCGTTGCAGGAAAGACGGCCGGCCAAAATCACCGACTGTGAACGTGAAAATGAATAGAATATCACCTCCCATCTTCAGAGCAATCGGACTATTATAACTATTATAACTATTATACTATTATGTTAAGAAAGCTTAATCAAATATCTGCCACAACATAAGTAACCGGATCAAAGTAACATTACGTAGCCTACAGTCCGCGGCTCTGTGAGTGCAGACGTCGATGTGTCCCATTATCATTCATATCACATCATAATGTATTTCCTTATCTGAGTCAGCTGAGCCGTATCTGGCCGTGCAACACTCACAGTGTCACATACTGTATGCAGAAGTATTATTTTAAGCAACACATTAAGTTGACGAAACACTCGAGACAAATGTAATTAAAGTCAGATCGTGTCTTAGACGGGGCAGTGATATCATAAACCTGTTAATGTACGCATTCAAACACTTATTCTGTTACCAGCTGTATTCACCTTGCAGGTGCAGCTATGTGGCTTTGATCCTGGATAAAGTGTTTAAGTCATGGATGTTTAAAGTTTAACTTCTTCATATTTGACTAATATTAAAGTTCACTTTTCATTCAGGAAGTATGACGCTGCGCTGTCAGTACGCTTCTCCATGTTTGTGATTGGTCGAATGCTCCAAATACCACCCCTTTCATGTGAACGCGCACCTAACTAGATAGGACACGGCTGGCTTGAGCGATCCACTTGATAACCCGCGTCGTAGTACCGTGTAGCGAGAGCGCGTATGTTTTGGATTAGGCCAACCGGCTAACTCAAACATATCCAGGTTAGGTTGAACCTGCTTCGTGGTACAGGCCTCTGATCCCGAGGCACACAAACATACTCTCACAAAGATAAATGCAAAGCGTTTTTTACCATGATGATCGCCTTCTTCTTGTGGTACTTCTCTCCAAGTCTCTTTGTGACGACTTTGACCACGATGTTTGGCTGCAGCCAGAAATCCAATCTGACCGACTGCTTCTTCTTCTTCTTCTCCTCCATCTGAACAAACAGCATGAATATAACGTCTCAATGTAAACACAGACACATTAGTAGAACATACCAGTAGATCATCCCCTCTACCTCCATAATCTCCTCCAGAGCAGATTTCTTCTTCTTCTCCCCTCTGGTGTCTGCACTCGTGTCTTTTCTCTTGGCTGACGATGATGCGGCTGCTTTGAGGGCACTCGCACCCAGAGCAGAACTAAAAAGGAGACACAAACAGTTTCAGATAATATTATTAAATAAGACTTGCTTGATAATTGAGAAGCATTTTTTTTCCAAGGCATACAATGAACATGGTTTTAATGCAGATTTAAGGACATTTTAAGGACACATTTACATAGGTAATTATCTATTTTCCTAATATTTATTAAGTAGAAACCTGTGTTAAGAATAAACACAAATATTAATACAAAGTAATAAACCTTTTTAAAAAGGATAAAACAAGGGGCAACAATACGTATATTTTAAAATTAACTTAACTATTGAAGAAAATATAAAATAAATTAGTTATTTACAGTAAAATAAAAAAAAAGTATAATTTCTTTCATTATACCGTGATTACGTAAAAAAAGGCAGCAGATGAAGCAACATGCAAAGATATCTTTACCTTGATTTAGAAGGACCGGCTACAGATGAGGAAGCGCCCAGGTTGAAAGCAACTGTAGAAAAAACGTAAGGGTGAGTGACAAGAAATGCATTAACGACATTTAACTGATGGAAAAAATAGAACTAACCTTTTTCTTCTTCACTCTCACGTTTCAGCTCTGTGAAAACTGGGGTTTCCTAAAGATTAGAATACAGGAACACAAATGTCAAATCTCAACTGCATTGATTTTCATAAAGCAGAATTGAGCCTGTGTGAAGCTGAGTGCGTCCTCTCTGGTCCTCACCTCTTCCTCCTTGTCGCCCCGGCCTCTGCGGACCTGCTCCTCGATGAACTTGGCGCTCCTCTCTTCGTCGTCCAGGTCCTGCTTTTTCTTCCTCGCCTGCTCCTCTTGTCGGCGGATGGTCTCCGGGTCGCGGTCGATGTACTGGATGTACCAGCCTTTGGGAGTCTCGTCCACCTTGCAGAAACCTACCAGTAACATCATCGACTAATTATTACACATTTAAAAGAGTCCCCTTTTAATGTAGCAGTCCTTGTACCTGTATTGTGACTCATGTCCAAAAGGTGGTAAGAAATTGGTACCAAAATAATTTCCATGATTTGTTTAACAAGACAGATCATTTTGAAAGTTTTGTTAATACACAGTTACATAATTCTCATGTTGTTTTTATGGTCGTTTGGTAAACAGCCTTGTTATGTAGTTATATTATGAGCCAAGATTGCGCCTAATGTTCTTTATTAATAGGTTCATTGATCATTTGCTTACATTTTTTATAATTGTTTTGACATTTGAGTCTGTTAGTGTGTTTTCTTGAAAAAAAAGACTACTGCAGCGGGAACTATCACAATGGTGGTTTTGAATACTTGTGCCATGTGTTTACATTTCGGTCTATGGACAGATTTTGACATCAAAATAGTGTTGAACGATACAAAATGGTAGCACGAAACGTTAGAGATCTGTAGTTCAAAATCAGAAACAGGTTTATTACCAGGTAGGTTGACACGTACGAGGAATTTGAATTGGGTATTGTGGTGTAAACATAAAAGTAAATAGTTATTCCACTGTCAGTTCGTTCTGCTCTGTAATTATGGAACTTGTTATAGATCTTTTTGTCTGAAAGGGAACGTTTCCTTCATAAATATTTGTGATTTGTGTCTGTGCATGTTGAACCACATTTCAGGAGAGTTTACCTTCTCTGCCCACCCACTTGGTGAAGTCAGTGAGAGTCTCCCACTGTGTGGAGTTCATGTGAACGTGCTCTCTGTCGTTGATGTATTCATTGTAGATGATGTTGTTGTGCACTCGCTTGGTCCCTAAAACAGAATAAATGTGATCAGTTTTCTTACAGTAAAAAGCTCCAAACTTCTGGATAGTCTGAGTGGATTCAGGACTCACCAAAACGTCTCCTTAACAGCTCCAGGAATTCGTTTTTGAACTCACTGGGAGGATAGGGAGCAGGAATTAACTCCAACCATATGAAGAACAACATTAACATTCTACATTTACATTCAAAAGAACTTACTCGGAGAAGTAGTCCATGAATTTGTTTGGGTCTTCTGAGGCCAGCAGAAGCTGCCTCTGGTGGGACTCGGACATGCAGTGGCATTTGAAGCCATTCTGGAACGAATGAAATACAAAATAGGTTGAATATGTTGAAATAACTTCTAAATATTACACTAAAAGCACGGTGTTTTACCTCATCTCGGCATTGTTTCTGACACATCTGGCAATACCATCTCAACTTTTGGAGACCTTTGGATTTTATCCGGTTGCCTATCGCCTTTGGGGAGAGAAAATCCGCTTTCCCCATTCTGAGCAGCAATACTAACCATAAAACACCCGCTAATTGTCGATTAATAACCTGTTAATAACGCTAAAACGGACAAACCGTGGCTAAATTATCGACAACCACTAGCCGCTAACGTAAACAGTTTCCGCGTGTTACCGTCATAACCTCTCGTTTAACACTGAAGTCACGCGACAACTGAAGCTGCGTTCAGGGACTACTTAGACTCCACTGCATCTCAACGTGAACTGTCGTACTTTTCACACCACTTCTGTAATTTGGTGACTTTGCCAATTTAGATAATAAATACAACATATAAATCAAATCGTGTTGTTATAGATTCACAGCAGTTAATATAGTAATCAAACTGAGACCCACCTTTACCGATTGCAACTGTAAATTGATGGACATAATAATGCAACAATAATTACAACTTGGATATATACATGATTAGGGGAAAACAAAATGATTAGGGGATATATTATTATTATTATTATAATAATAATAATAATAAGCCTTTTCAATTGTTTTTTCACATTTCTTTGTAAATATTTTTCTGTGTATTTATTTATTGCATATTTGATTTCTTGTTCTTTTACAGATCGATAATTTGTTATGCACCCTCATGATTCTATTAATTATTAATTGTACTCTCTACCATATAACTATTCTACAGTGTCGCATTGTTACTTTATTCTTCTATTTTAAGTAAGTTATCCAAATATTTCTTCCATCTCTAAAAATAGGTGTGGAACCGTGTGGAACGCATTCTACCGGATGTTGCTGGCAGTCCATGAAGGCATCATTCTTCCATTTTACCTTCAGTTTACGCTTGCGCAGTTCTGTGTGTCTGACCTTCATAGCAGTAACCATGTTCGCCAGGACCAGCGCGTTGGTGTTCTCCCCACAATGGTAATGTCAAAGCTGTTTAAACAATTTCACATCAGTATTTGATTCTATGTTCATTGTATGTTCTACATGTGATGTGTGATTAGAGGAATTGTGAAACTTCAAGTCTGTGATAAATGCAGGTTTTGAATGCAAGGACATGCTAACGTGGAGGCCGCGGCTAATGAATGACAGTGGTGTGCTGCACAGTTCAGACAAGCTAATGCTAGCTAAGCTGACATTTACTAGTTTAAACATTCCAACATTGTGCAAAAACACTTGCAACGAGTTAGCGTTTCACACATACATTTCTCAGAAATGTTTATTTCCTTCATGCGAGACACAGTCTCAGCAAAAGTGTTTACTATCTAAGCTTATTAGTGCATCGAATCCAAGCTAACCACTGCTAGCACACTTGCAGCGTTAGCAAGCAGCCAAATAAATGTCCCAAACGTTTCAGTTTGAATCAATCTATGATAACAGTTACTCTTTGTATGTATGTTGTTATTAATCATGTTGACAATGCTTTCAGCAACAGCTTAAATACACTTGTTCTGTTCACAGTGGGCAGGTCAGGAACATGGCTACCTTGAAGGACAGTAAGTACTTTAGTAAACTACTCCTGTAAATATGTAAAGACAACAGCTAAACAACATGTTACACACTATAATCTTCTAATGATAACACGCCTGATGCATAATAGGAATAATCTCGGCCACGCTATTCTGGAAATGACCATTTCTATTCTCTAATTTTACAATTATTTACATGGATTCGCCCATTGGCTGTAAGACACGACATGCCAAACACTGTATTCATATATTTTATTTGACAAATGAAATGCTTCACATGCATTATATTGACTTTCGAGCTAAGAGGATCATTACAAGACGATGCTCACTGCGGTCTATTTTTGTTGAAGGTTATTGTGCAGGCACCTGGAGCACAACTTGTATATTGCAAACATTAAACAACTTGAACATGCTAAATTGTTTACCAAATACTAGTGATTCACTAAATATTGCCTGTGTTCAACAACAACAAAAATATATATATTTGAAATGAAACTTTCTGGTATTTTTGTGTCTTTCAGTCTAAGGTCATATAAGCAACGGGTATAATAAATAATGTGACTTTATACATTATTTGCACTTTGCATAAATTAATTCTATAAACTTGTATTATATATTCACATAATTGCGTTGATGGAGTGTCCATGTCGTTTTTGTATTTATTTAATTCATTAATGTTTGTTTATCTTTAGAAACTTTTAAAGCTCTTTTTTTTTTAGAGACAAATGTATATTGTGATGTTATAATATGTTGGGTTATAAATGGGCTATATAAATACAATTTTTAAATGTAATGGTATACATTTAAATGTGATGATTAAAGCTTCAACTGTCTGTAATAGTTGGTATGTTTAAGTACCTTTTTTAAAATATGTGTTAATCAGACACTTGTATCCTCTATTCTCTAGTCACCATTCGGTTGAAGTCCATCAAGAACATCCAGAAAATCACCAAGTCCATGAAGATGGTGGCCGCTGCCAAGTATGCTCGTGCTGAGAGGGCGCTGAAGCCATCCAGGGTCTACGGTGCTGGTGCTCTGGGTACGTTACACCTGGCCTCCTTAGTGTTATTTTAAACTCCTCGTGATTAGGATTTAACTCATCTATATCCCTGGATTAAACATCCTCTCTGCTCCCCAGCCCTTTACGAGAAGGCCGACATCCAAGTAGCCGAAGAGAAGGTCAACAAGCATCTGATCATTGGTGTGAGTTCTGACCGTGGACTCTGCGGCGCCGTCCACTCTAACGTGGGCAGGTTCATCAAGAGCCAGATCGCCCTTTCTGGCCCTAGCACGGAGGTCATGGTGATCAACGTGGGAGACAAGCTGAGAGCCCTGCTGAAAAGGTACCAATGGAAATGTTCATTCATTTATTACATTGATGAAAAACACAAGTCATGTCCGGTGTTGGGCGTTTCTGAGCAGATGTTTAGCTAATTACTTTGTTTATCAGCAGCAAAACATTGGTGATATTGAGCTGGAGACTCAGGCTCTGATGGTTCAGAATGTTGCAAAGATAATGGAAAATAAGATGAACTGTTGCTTCCCTGTCGTCAATGTTTTTAATGGACACTTTAAAAGTATACATTTCCATTTGTTCTTATGTTACAGTTAATATCAAAGTTCATTTTTGAACTTTGAATTGCTTGGGTGAAACGATAAATGGCTCAGTTTCACTACATCGAAATTAGGTCGTTTGCAAATAAAAGGTTAGAAAATAGTGCTAAGTTTGCACCCTAGTTTCTCAAAGTCCAAGGTGGTGTCTTAATTTGAAGCTTTAAAAACAAATATATTTACTATAAAATAACACAAATAAGCATAACATGTCCTTATTTAAAAGGCAGAAAAACAGCATTAGCTGGTAACTGAGCCTCCATTTCCCCAGGACTACGCGACCTTGTGGCAGACCTTTGCATTGTCAAGTGAGGCTTATGTCGAACAAATGACAATGCTAAAAGTTGTATCTTTCTTTAGACATTACACAGTGCAATCAACAAATATTATACATTAAAGCAAAGAAGTTCTCTAGTGCAACTTTAACATGTGGTAATGGGAATGAAACGATTAAGAATGGTTCAAACCTTCATGGATCTTTTACCAATTCATATTTAGCAGAAAATGAAAAATGTAGATCAAGTAACGATTGTTTTATTGTGTAAATAATACCTGTTGTTCCTCATCAGAACTCATGGAAAGCACATCCTGCTGAGCTGCAAGGAGGTCGGCCGCAAGCCCCCCAGCTTTGGAGACGCCTCAGTGGTCGCCACCGAGGTGCTCAACCTGGGATACGAATTTGACAAGGCCTCTGTCGTCTTCAACCGATTCAAGTACGATGCACACCTTTTTAAAAAAAAAATGTATTTTCTTTATTTGGATTTGTGTAAAAAAAGGTTTAGAGATGAGCAAGCAGAGTTTGAATTGTTTTAAAATACTGTATTATATTTATAGATTAAATCTCCCAATTTCTCTGATGCAGGTCTGTTATCTCTTACAAGACGGAGTCGAAGCCTCTGTTTTCCCCAGAAACTGTTGGTAATGCAGGTAAAGTTTATTTTTATTTTTTACTATGACTTTACGATGGCTTTTATATTTCTTTAGACATGATACAATGACATCCGCCACATTATATTTCGACCCTCTTTAATATGACATTTTTATATTTTTTGACATGCAATACTATGACGATACAATACTATACTTTTTTTTTTCAACATACTATAGTAGGACTTTTTTTTTTAAATGTCCACATACTATACAATGTATTTTCTTTTTTTCCTGACATACTATGACGCTCTTCGTAATTCTAAACTATGACTTTTTTGAAACAATATTTCTGATAAACTTGAACATACTATATTTATCAAACGGTATGCAGAGATCCTGAAGTGTCTCCTACAGATATATCCTGAACGTGTGTGTTCCTTCCTCCCACAGAGAGCATGAGCGTCTATGATGACATTGATGCTGACGTGCTGAGGAACTACCAGGAGTTTGCCATGGTCAACATCATCTACATGGCCATGAAGGAATCCACCACCGCCGAGCAGAGCGCCAGGATGACCGCCATGGACAGCGCCAGCAAGAACGCCTGTGAGACTTCACTTCCTCTGTCTACATAGACAACAGGGCATATAGAGAATTTGTAGGAATAGGATGTGCTGACGATGTGCCGTCTTGTTATATTTGGTCATCTTTGTGCTGTAAAATCTTTACACTGATGTCTGGCGAAGAAAAGAAGCAAATACACTCGTTTCAGAGCCGGAATCAGAATATTAGGCCACATTTCCCTAATTCTGTTTTAATGTACCGTAATTTTCGGACTATAAGGTGCACCTGAATATAAGCCGCAGCAGCTAAACTGAATGATGTGTACATATATAAGCCGCACTGGACTATAAGCCGCAGGTGTTTTAATGTTTAATTACCATATGTAAGGGTTCGTGCACAGAGGGGATTGTCGGGAAAGAGAGGGCTGTTTGAGGAAGCTCCCATTTATTAACATTTCAACAAACAAGTTGCATAACGTATTCAAGTGTTACCATTTAGTGCAATAGTAGCTACAGAACATGTACTGTGCTGTGTAAACTGTACTGTATCACATAGCGTTTCAGACACACAAACTTTTCAACTTTCAAACTTAAACGGTGCGCTCCCAGCGCACGTACCGGCAGTGATCTACAGCAGCGGTTTTCAACCAGTGGTACGGGGACAAACTGTCTCGCTCTCGTAATGTCTGTCTGTCTTGCTCTCGTTCTGTCTCTCGTACCACTCTCGCTTCCACTTTTACTTTTGCGCGCTACCTGTCTCACTCTTTTCCGGCCTCCAGCTTTTCCTGCTGGAGCCCGCCGCTTAAAGGTGGGGGGCGCGGACCGGCCATAGAGCCCATAGAGTTAAAGGTGGTGGACTGTAACCTGTAAAATCCATAGATTTAGGAGGTCCCCTAGTGGCCGTTAGCTGTAAAAATCCATAGATTATCCGCACCGTTATATAAGCCGCAGCGTCGAAAAATGGGAAAAAAGGCGCGGCTTATAGTCCGAAAATTACAGTAATCCTTTTCCTTCATTTAACTGTAGGAAACAGGGTTTTGGACCTATATATTGTCATGACTTTTCACATCTTGTCCTGCTTGTTTGAAACGAATGTTCAGTACCGGGTTATGCTTTAGGATTTCACTCTTTCACAATAAAGTTTTATATTTTGATGTGATGGATGTTATTCTCTCCTTTCAGCTGAGATGATTGACAAGCTGACCCTCACCTTCAACCGTACCCGACAAGCGGTCATCACCAAGGAGCTCATCGAGATCATCTCTGGAGCTGCCGCTCTGTAAGTACATTTTCTCTTTTACATTTGCAGATTTCACCTCAGTGACTCAACACTTTTTCCACCACTCTACTAACTTTTCACAATCTAATGGTTATAATGAACCTTTTGTCATTCGTCTTCTAACCCTTTGCTGAACTAAGGAACTGATGTGTTAAAAGCGGAGGTTACATTGTAGGCTGTAAAGTAAGCTTTACTGGTTGGCAAGTGTGAACAGCTTCTCATGTAGAAATGTGTGCACATAACATTAGAAATAGTCTAGACGGTATAGTGTGGTTTTTAGTATCCCTCCGAGTTCCCCTAGCTGAGTTCTTGCTGTTTGTGTTCTTACTTCAATTTCTTTCTTTGCAGATAAACGGGCAGGATCTTCGTTCCCATTACCTATAGCTCTTCAAAGAACTTCAGACGTGTCGTCCAGAGTCTATGAACATGTGTGCTTCTATTTGTAAAATATATGGAGAAAAATAAACCTCTTACAGAACCATCATGCTTTTCATCAGTCCCCGTATGTCTTTCCTCACAATAAATGCTGATTACTGAAAATGTATATGTTGAGGCATCACATTAATGGAACTCTTCCTCGCAACATGGGACTTGATTACAATTTTAAAAGGCATTGTCTTAGATTATCAATTGTATATGTTTCCGTTATGACATTTCTTTAGATAGAAATACAGTTACAACTCTGGATATTATAATTATCAGCTGTGTAAAAATACAGAGGATGGAATCTGGCATGAAAGAGACCAACAACTATTCACTGAATATATGTGAAGCCAATGACAAGTGTTTTGGGAGTTCCTGACTTAAGAAGTATTTTTCGTGTTTTGCCGAGTTGCTTTAATTGTAAAAAGTGTGACGCACACAAGCAATATTTACTCAAGAACACTTCAAACACGACACAAATGTTGTTTTCATATTTTTCGTCTTGCTATACTATGTAGTTTTTTCTCATTGATGACATACTAGACAGTCGTTTTTACTACTACACTATATCATATTTTCGACATACTATATTGAAAATACTAGAAAAAAGACGTGTCGAAAATATTTTAACTAAATTATATATATAAATATATATATATATATGGGACTCTTATAAAAAAAGGTACATTTTATACAAGGGGGGACCCTGATTAAAAAATGATACCGAACATAAGGGGCTAACCCTTATCAAAAAAGTATAATTTATATAAGGGGGATCTTTATGTACAAAGTTAGTTCTGGAATTAAGGGGTGACCCTTATTTAAAAAATGTTTTATTTAAGACTCATCCTCTTATCATAAAACCTAGTTATAGACACAAGGGGGGAACATCATCAAAAAAGTAAAAATGTTATATAAGGGTGGACCCTTATCTAAAATGTGAAGTTTGTATAATAGTTTATATCCATATATAAAAAGTAAGTTCTCTACACAAGTTTCCGACATACAGTACAGTGTGTCGTTTTTTCTCTTTTTTCAACATTCTATATTAGTGTCGTTCTATTTGACATACTATTACTTAAATATTACTTTTTTTTCGACATACATACTATGTTGTTTTTTCTCATTTTTCCACATATTATACAATGTTGTTTTCAAATACATTTTTAACATACTAAAGTAGGACTTTTTTTTACATAAAAAACGTTGTCATTTGTTCTGATTTTTGGGCATACCATACTATACTTTTTTCAAAATCCTATACTGTCTTTTGTTCTGATGTTTTTTTTACATATACACTACCAGTCAAGAGTTTGGGCACCTTCTCATTCGATGTTTTTTTATTTATTTAAATGTTTTCTACATTGTAGATTTACACTGAAGACATCAAAACTATAAAAGAACACATATGGAATTATCTAGTAAACAAAAAAGTGTTAAAAAATCCAGAATATGATTTATATTTTTGCTGACTACTGCAGAATGCTGTGGTAGCCATGCTGGTTAAGTGTGCCTTGAATTCTGAATACATCACCCCCCCATCACAATATTTGTCTACTTGAGCTCTGTGATAATTTATGTGGGCTCTAATCTGAGGTGCTTTAATTTGCGTTACCAGTAACTCTTGTGTATTTATCCATGATGTGGTAACTCTTGCTCTGCCTTTCCTGGGGTGGTCCTCATGAGAGCCAGTTTCATCATAGCGTTCGATGGTCGATCCGGAAAATGTCAAGAACTTTGAATTTATCCTCAAATTCAAAGTTCTTGACATTTTCCGGATCGACTGGCCTTCATTTCTTAAAGTAACGATGGACGGTAGGTCGTTTCTCTTCACTGAGTTGAGTGGTTCTTGCCATAATATGGATTACAATGGTAGTCAAATAGGGCTTTCCACTGTGAGACCAACACAACTGATGGTCTCAAACCCATTAAAGAAGGCAAGTCATTCCACAAATTGACTCTTAACAAGGCACACGTGTTAATTGAAAACCATTCCAGGTGACGACCTCATGAAGCTGACTGAGAGAAGCCAAGAGTGTGCAAAGCTGTCAAGGCAAAACGGGGCTACTTTGAAGGATATAAAATATAAATCATATTCTGGATTTTTTAACAATTTTTTGTTAACTAGATAATTCCATATATGTTCCTTCATAGTTTCATGTGTTATTCAGTATTAATCTACAAAGTAGAAACAAATTAAAATAAACAAAAACCATTGAATGAGAAGGTGTGTCCAAACCTTTGACTCGTACTGTATATTGACACTTTTCATGACATTTTTTACGGAATATAATATTATTTCTATTTATATGACTTGCATTATTTTAATACACAGGCATCAATAAATAACTTATTTATCATTTGTAGCTTCATATTACATAATGTCACTGCAGTTGAAGGCAGTGTGATTCACTAGGTGTCCACCAGGCGGCACTGTCTGATAACAAATGTGAGCGTTGTCAGTTTGAAACTGCAATTTAAAACTCAAAGGGATTAGCAACATAACAGTGTCTTCTGATCTACTATACTCATATGAAATATCTGTTTAAGTGCTGTCTTTTTGCATAGATCTTATGGCTTTGCACGTCATTGCAGAAACAAAAATAAAAATGTTGGTTTCTAGCAAGTTACTTCCATATAAAGATAGAAAACAAAACACAAGGTTATTTTGTCATGCATCAATTATTGTTTGCATATCCGTTTGCAGGAGTATGCATTTGTGCAATTGTGTGTGTACGTATAGATGTATGTTTGTGTGTGCGTCCTGCAAGCCTTGTTTGTCTATTGTATTTGTGCTTGTTATTGTTTACTCCTGAGGGGAGTGCGGAGCGATTGCATCTGAACACTGAAATTACAGCGATGCCAGACTCTGATAAACAGTCGCAGAGCAGCAGCCTTCTCATCTCCCCCTCGCTGCTGAGTCCCGGCGATACAACATCACATGCTTTTGGGTGAGGAAGCGGCTTTATCATTTGGGAATTCTGCAAAGGCGACAATTGTGAAAGCTGGGAGCTAATTTGGGAAGTTACATTTGTATAAAAATCGGTAGATGCAAAACATGAACATGAGTGTACTGTATTCTTTTTTATGGCAGGATGGTACGAAGTATGGAGAATAGCAAATCTTTGTCTGGATGCTTGGAAGAAAAACAGAGCACACACTCAATATTAAAACACAGTAGGCCTATCAGATAAAACACACATTTCTATTTATTTTTTACTTTTATTTTCTTTATTAAGCCTACATACAACTCTATCTTTAATCTTCATCTCACAGTTTAAGACCTTATATTTTAGCTTTTGGCACAAAGATCTAACCAGGTTAGCGTTGAGGCCCTGCTTTTCAGACATTGTGCTACCCAATACCAGGACTCAAACCAGCAGCCAGTTAAAAGCCACTACTTCAAACAAAGCACAGAGCAAAAATACACAATGTTATTATTCTGTTATTATATTTCACAATGAAACTCTGTGTAAGTGTGAAGCTGTATGTGAGGGTGGTTTGACAGTTTGCGCCCTAATGAAATGGCTTTGTGAGTCTGACTGAAGAGAACAGACTAAATGTGTGTAAGTGGTTCTGCATTAAAAGGTATAACGGTGTGTGAGTGTGCAGAACGAGTGAAGACATCTGAACATTGTGTTCAGGGGCCCCGCCGCCACTCTGTATTAGCTTCACCTTGTTATCGTTATCGCCCTCCTCCATTGTGGCATGAAGGGCGGAAAATGATTAGAGGAACAGGTGACAATGGAGGGAGAGATTTCTGCCTTTACCCGGGGCAGCGCTACTGTCAGGTACAGCGGCATTACACTCAAAAGAAAAGAAGAGGGGCGCTGCACAAAAGAGCTCCTTTCTTACTTAAAAACCCTCACGTCTTCCTCTGGAGTGCAGAATGGGTGTTCATGGGAGCCAATTGACTTCCTCCATCCTTCTTTCAGGTAATCATGTCGAGGAAGGTTATGTTTAAAGACTTTCCTCCTCCTACGATATGATCATTCTTTACTGTCAGATGTAATCTAAGGAGTTTCTAGCATCACATCAGCTCATTTCAGAACGACACAAATATTATAAAACAAGTAAACTGATATTTGACCAAACATCAGAATCACTGAGGACCTTACGTTCAATACCCTTTAACGTTGATTGATTGAATTTAATTTTAATATTAACTGGTGCACTAAAGTGGGCTTGAGTCTAACTTTTAATAAATCATGGGACCCTGACTCATGATTTATTAAAAGTTCATGGGTCCCTGATGGTAACAATTCATATTCACTGTTTGGGACATGTTTGGGTCGAAAACAATGTTGTTGGCGAGCCTCAAAACATTATTATTGTGAGGTGGTTCATATCGTTTTTACAATCTTTGGGTAGATTTTCAGATGTAGTATTACACTCAAAATCAAAGATGTAAATTTGATTGTAAAAAGATCTAAGGTGAAGGCAGGGCCGGCCCTAGACTTTTGGGGGCCCTGAGCGAGCTTTGGCTTGGCCCCCCTCACTCTAGCGCGTTCACACTACACACAACACGGAACCAACTTTTGTCTTATGATGTTAGCATGAGCACACATATTCTATAAATAAGCATGTAAACGGGAAGATTTTTTTTTAAATATTGAAGTTAAAAGCATCAATCTGGAGCAAAATTAAGAGATCTATGGATACATCTCTCAACACCCATATGACACAGAACTGTAAACAGATCTTTCTTTCTGGATATTTTACAAATTACTCCCCTTTTAAACTGTATTCTTGTTTTGTCATATAGTATTTCATAACTGTTTTTCATTTATTCTCTCTGGCTGCCCATCTCATAATGTTCACATAGAAACTAGTTGTCAATAGGAACATCATTCAGAAGAATTATGATTTCATGCAAAAATCTGTCACAAAAAGAGGTTGCACATTTAAATTCAGGTGTTGTTATGGCAACGTCAGTGGCCAAACAGCCACATTTACTGCTGCAAATACGTTCAAACATGCTGTCGACATGTAAAGCAGTGGCAACTATGTCACCATTTCAGCTGACTTTTTCTCAGAAATACTGTCACATAACATCCATATATTTCAGTGCTAGGTTGATGCTTAGCTAAGCTAACTATGAAACACTTTAACTGACAGGACTCAGGATCAACTGTGTACTGTAAATTAGCTTCTAGCTTCATGTCGAACAGTAAGTCAACATTTCCCAGAGAGCTTTCTTTGTAATCACCAGGTAACGCTAAAAAACATAACATTTAGATTGTATGACAAAGTGTTTATTTAATATATCTGGCTAGCTATAGCTACTTGCTAACGGTTAAGCTTACCCCCGCGATTCAAAGTGACCTCAACGTAGCTGTAATTTATGCTTTGCTTACATGTTCGCATAACTTGGAAGTTTACTGACATTTACATACCTTGTTTACCTGGCTCAAGTGGTGGCTCTGGGGTTGTTGTGTGAGCCACCACTTGAGAATTGTCGTATTTTTTAAGAATTTTTTTTCTTAAGTCCATCTTCAAAAACTCTGAGTCCGACTGACATTTTATTTTAAACATTGTCACAGCTCACAGGATAGGTACCTGTCAGCCAATAAGACAGATGTTTACTTCCATTCAACTCTCTGGTTGGTCTGGTGTCTTGCTTCTGTTGCATTCACTGAACACGGGAAATTACATTCCTGCCGTCCTCTCTAGTGTCATGATCAGGTTCAGGTAAAGCACGGTTAATTTATTATATTATTGACTCAATAATATAATACATTACTTTGAGAGTAGGCAATCTAGGCATATTAACAAAAGTAGTTGAACATACTTATCACGGCGACGGTGTACTGAGATAAAAAAAAATCTTTTCAGCTTAATGTCGCTTAATGGGTCAGGCCGGCTCTGGGTGAAGGAGAAACTACATTCTTAGTTTTGTTCTTTTGCATATCTATTCAATTGTTCTTTCTAGGATAGAAGATATTCTATCATTACACCCAAGTATTTATATAAAAATGCCCTTTTCACTATGATTATTCTTCACTCCCTTCTTTTTCTGATCTGAATGAGGGAGAGATAGGGAAGAAGGAGGGGGAGACAGGAAGCGAGGCTTTTTCCCCACGGCGAAGTCTTTGCATGTGAGCGACATGGACTCTGATGTAGTAACGCTATGGCATTATCTCAATGCGTCCCCTTACCTCTTTTCTCCCCCCCTTACACAAAGCTATCAGCTCTGTGGACTTTTCTGACTATTTATGTCGGACAAGGTCAGGATCGTTTAAACCGCTCTCAGCCCCTGCAGATGAGATAGCGCGGGGAAGAGGGAGAAACGATCGATTCCCGCCAACACGCAGATTTATTCCCCTCCTCCTCCCCCCCTTCCTCTACCCCCTTTTCACTCAATGGCGTTCCCAAGCATCCACTGCTGCCACCAGGCTCATCAGTCTCTTTAACACCCGTGGTGTTTAAAATACAGTAGCTGCCCTTAAAGTGGCCACTTTTTCTCCCGGTCCAAATGAGAGTCGGCCCCCCATCAATCTGTGGGCTCGGGTTTCAGAGGGCCGTGAAGGGTGAGGCCTGTGGAGAGAGAGAGGAAGAGATTTAGACAGAGGAAGTGGCGGTTTGTATCATTCACATGGGCGTTTTACAAATGAAGAGGGCACTTACTCAGACTGAAGGCTTGATTGTGAAGTGAGAGAGAAGAATACATGTTTTCAAAGGCCAATAAATACCCTGATATTTAGGGCTTTAAAGCTGCTGATAACATATATCTAGTGCCACTGTTTAGTGCATCCTAATGTCAGTCAAAAAGCTTCTCTACAACTGTGTTCGTAATTTTGGCTTTGAGTGTGGCGGTTTCGGTCTGTTTAGCCATTCAAAGGTTAGCTACAACAAGCATTACACACAACAATTAGCTGTCAAAAAAAGGTTCAAATCTTTCAAATTAGCTATAATCATTATCAGTTTTAATCAAAAAGCAACAAAATGGGCATTACTAGTTTAAGTTGAAAATGTTTCAACTAATAAAAAGAGTCCCTAAGTTTATAATCAGGCTATTTATTCCATTATCTTTCACTTAAATATCCACTTGTGTGATTCAGAAGTCTAGAATCAGTTGACCAATCTTCCCTACATTTGTTTTCCTGAAACTCCTGATCAGTGGGTGTTGAGGACTCCGCTTCAGTACAACAGTTCACACTTCCAGTTCATTTATGATCCAGGTGTATTCTGTGTTCTTGATGGATAGAAACTCTGAGCAAATAGAGCAATTATTTATGGTTTCAAAGCATGGTATCCCTTTGCTGTAAACATTCTTAATATTCTTCCTGGTGTCTTTTTGTATTTTGTAAATTGTTGAATTTTTTTAATCGTTAATATTCTGTTATGCATGGTTCTTGGTTAAGCTGTCTTTGGCTTTCTTTCTTGCTGTGACAAATGCATATTTCCCCTGGGACGAATTAAGGTATTCTGATTCTGATAAGTTGGGGATATACTGTACTTTCAGTGTTTTCATAACAATTTGTTAAAAAACTCCCCAAAAAAGCAATGATTGTGTTATCCAAGATGTTATTTTTTATCTTGTCCCAGCAGCGCTTTTACAGAGTATTTTTTACATTGTATTATAGCTACTTTAACTTAAGAAATAAATCTGAGCACCTCTTCCACCACTGTGTGTATGTGTGTATGTGTGTGTTTGTGTGTGTGATCCCCTGCCACTCATGTCTTGGGTTACTGTGTTTCTGGCTGTATGATAGATGGCTCTGCCGGACAGCATGTCACTGCCTGTTTCCGCCAACTGAGTGTGTGTGTTAGAATATGAGGATGTCTATGATTCTGTGTGTTTTTGTGTGTATGTGTGTGTCTGGCCAGTTCCGACCCCCCACTGCAACAGGATAGGTGGGTAAGGATGGCGTGGCAGGGTGTGTGTGTGTGTGTGTGTGTGTGTGTGTGTGTGTGTGTGTGTAGTGTGAACTGCCTGAGGTCCGTGTCCTGCTGTGTGTGGCGGCCCCAG
>NW_011353359.1:0-3875 GCF_000735185.1 Notothenia coriiceps | reverse complement strand
AATACAAATGTGACAACCCTGTGGTTGTCCATCAGGTGGTGCTGTTGTAACCTGTGTGTTTCCTTGTAATCAGCAGTGATGAGACCCACCTGTGGCACTTGCTCTCGCTCTCTCTCAGCTGCCCTGCTCAGTGCACCAGGACACCGCTCCTGTGTATGTTTTATTGTTGGTTGTAACCACTGTGTTGGTTAATAAATACTTGTTCTGGGCAACTCCTGTGTGGTCCTTATGTTGCAAGCAGAGCCAGCTTGTAACACAAACAAATGGACATAATATGCCATGAGATACAACAAGATCACGATACAAGATTGGACAAGTCAGCAAGGGATGAGAGGGACCAAGACAAATAGGAGACGAGCTGTGATGAGAAGGGAAGCAATAAGCACAAGTCTATAAAATGAGATGAAATAAAACGAGATGAAAGAAACAAACGGGTGAGAAGGGCACAACAAGACACCACAGGGTAGAGAAAGAAGAATCAGATCACATATATGTTCTAACAACATGAGAAGATATGAGGCTAGAAGCAACAAACTAGTACAGGATTAAACAAGAGGCAAAACATGTAATGACAAATCAAAGACAAGAAGAGCCTAGACCGAGTGAGATTTAAGAAAACAAGACAAGCATTTCAAATAAACAAGAAGACAACATGATATGTGATGGGATCAGACAAAAGACAAGACATAACAGATACACAATACACAAGCAGATGAGATAAGACAAAACGACATATTAGGACAAAATAGGATAAGACAGGATGCTGATAGGACAAAAGGTAAGGTAGGACAAATCATACAAATGTGAGGAGACAAGATGAGCTCATATTCAAAGGATGTGATAAAAGGCAGAGGACCCTTATGTAACTTTATTGTGAAAATGGAATGATGGACTGACTAACTCAACCTATTGGTCAAGCATAAATCCACTTTTTGAAACAGTGCACCTAAGTTACCAACCATCTCCTAAATGCCAAAGCCAGGAAGAGATGTGAGACCTTCTGTTGCAGATCCATTGCTTAAACTATAAACAAACTAGCTTGGATATATGTAAATATGATCCAGTACTACCAAACTGATTTTATACAAAACAGAGACCTAAAAAACAATACTGCAAATGCTCATCCGTGAGAATGCAGAGGAGTCCAAGAAGGATGTTACACTAAAAGCGGATTCTGCCGGTAAAGCATTTGACAGCAGTAGAAAAGAAGTAGGCCGAACACACACATGTAGATAGTTCTTCTGAAAGGTAGACAGTGACTGCAAGATCTCCCTGCGACAAAGCTTCAGTCTTAATACTAACCCAGTGCTGAGTTCTAAAGCGTTGTCCAAAAGACTACACTTGGTCGTTATGATAGACCATCTGCTATCCTGGAAAGACCAAAAGGAAAAATTCTTCTCCTGTTTTTTGATAGTTCTACAGTACTGCCATAGTACATGCTAATACTACTTGAAAGTCAAAACAGCTCCACCAGTTCAAAAACATCCGCTCAAAGATTGTATATCAACCCTTTGAGGAACTCTATGAATCGGCCTACCACACAACACAGTGAGACGGTCCAAAAACACCATCTCTGACCCCAAACGTGTTCTGAACAGAGAATATGAAAGTGGTCCCACGATTTAATAAAGGAGGACTGAAGCACTCCTTTGTGCACCAGTACGTTAGAGGGTCTTGAACATATTGTATTCAGTGATTGTGATGTTATATTGAATGTCTGTCTCCTTGTATCGTGTCTTAATATCTCTCCTTGTTTGATGTTGTAAATGGAGCTGCTGTGATGTAAATATAATTTCAGACTTGATCTGAAAATAAAGTATTATTGTATCATGCACAATCTATACACACACACACACATACACACACACACACACGCACACGCACGCACGCACGCACGCACGCACGCACGCACGCACGCACGCACGCACACACACACACACACACACACACACACACACACACACACACACACACACACACACACACACACACACACACACACACACACACGCCCATACACTAACGTGTACCCAGAGAGATGGATAGAGACAGAGGATCAACTGGAGGGATGGAAGTACTTAGGTACAAAACAACAGATGAAGAGCAAGAGGATTGTGAACATTATTTTGCTGCGTAGGAAATAATCTACAGACAAATAAACAGAATCTCTCAGAGCTCCCTGTTCTTTAACCTGAAACCCCATGAAACCAACAAACATGCCTTTAGCAACAATAATAAGGGATGCTTATCATTAACAATAATGTGTGTCGTAACTACATGAGCAGCAACCTGAGGATAACATTGGGTTTCATAATGGCTATAAGGCTTGTTTTAGCCATGATTATACAATAGAATACAGCTTTATTTATAAAGCACTTTAAAACCTCCAAAGCAAAGGGCTGTACAGTCAAATCAACAAACAAAAACATACACAAAATCACACAGCACAGCTCACACACCATGATTGCCAGTGTAAATCTACCAATCAGTCGGTCAATCACTTTATTCTGAACTGAAATATCTCAACTGTTGTGGAATGACATGATCTTTTGGACAAACAATCCTGTACTTTTGTACAGAATGTCATGGTTCCAAATCCTGAATCCCATCACTTTTGATGATAACCTGATTTCTCATTTCCCACATTTAAGTTGAGTTTCTGAAAGTGTGAAAATGACTGAAGAACTATCGGATGGATTTGTTTTAAACGTGATACACACAATTATTCAATCACTTACTCCATAGATTATTATTAGCCTCAGCTGTACTTTGTGTGAAGTGCTAATTAGCAAGTGCATGTATTCTAACATGCTAAGGTGGTGAACATGGTTATCACATTTGCATGCTAGCATTATTATTGTGAGCATGTGAGCATGTAACATCCACAGCGAGGGATCTCCATTAGTCAGGTCAACATGACGAGTAGGGAATTATCCCTAAAACTGAGGTGATGTACATTTAATGTGGTCTCTTCACCCTGGTTCAATATTTTCACTCATCATGCTCCATGCACATGTGAATCCATGAAGTCAAAGGAGAGAGGTTGCTGAGTGGTACAGTCGAATGTGGAGAAGATGCTGCAGAAGAACTCTGCTCTATTAGGTTCACCGGTCTTGTTTGGAGTTTCATGATGAATTATGGGGGTAAAAGCTAATTGAGAAACATCTTAAACCTAATCTAGTAATACTAAGCCAACACGGAAATAAAGATGATGCATTCACCTGAGGCCTGTACTACGAAGCAGGATTTTCGGTTAGCGAGCTAACTTCAGGGAAAACTCTGGGTTTCCGGTCCTACGACGCTGGTTCTCTTCTTAGCGGGCTAGATCTCCATGGTAACTTATGCTGAACAGCTAGCCAGGGGGGTATACTACGAATCTAGTTCAACCTATCCTGGATATGTTTTGAGTTATCCGGTTGACTTAATCCAAAACAAAGCCGCTCTCGCTAAACTGTCCTACAACGCTGGCTATCAACTCGTTTGCTCAAGCCAGCCGTGTCCTATCTAGTTAGGCGCGCGTTCACATGAAAGGGGTGGTATCTGGAGCATTCGACCAATCACAAACATGGAGAAGCATACTGACAGCGCAGCGTCATACTTTCTGAATGAAAACTATATTATTAGTCAAATATGAAGAAGTTAAACTTTAAACATCCATGACTTTAACACTTTATCCAGGATAAAAGCCACATAGGATCTCCTGCAAGGTGAATACAGCTGGTAACAGAAAAAGTGTTTGAATGCGTACATTAACAGGTTTATGATATCACTGCCCCGTCCAAGACACGAGTGGATCTGACTTTAATTACATTTGACTCAAGTGTTTCGTCAACTTAATGTGTTGCTTAAAATAATACTTCTGCATACAGTATGTG
>NW_011353358.1:1683-7027 GCF_000735185.1 Notothenia coriiceps | reverse complement strand
ATAGACTTCAACACCAGCTGCTTTAAGGAGGAAAATGGTGGAATGAGCTCCCCATTGAAATCAGGACAGCAGATAGCTTACACATCTTCCGGCGCAGACTGAAAACTCATCTCTTTCGACTCCACTTTGAGCGATAGAACTATTAACAAAGCACTTATATACTAATAAAGGACTGGCTTATCTAAAGCCAGTTGAGTAGCACTTGAAATGTTTTAGCTCTATGAAACCCGATGTACTTATATGATTCTGTTTTCTTCAAGTTTGTATTTTGTTGGTCGAACGCACTTATTGTAAATCGCTTTGGATAAAAGTGTCAGCTAAATGCAATGTAATGTAATGTAATGTAAAATAACACACAGCCTGAAACCTGAACGAAATACTACACGCAGCCGACGGATACATTATTGATCAAGGTTTTATTATTAGTTATTATGATCACCTACCAGTTAATGACTATTTCCTGACATCACATGGTATTCAATGGTCTGTGATATAGCCGACTGGCTCTGTGAAAGCCTGACTAGATGGGGCTCATTAAACGACTGTGAGCATTGGTTTGAGAGTTCTTGTGTTGAGCATGCACAATGTGTTCTAGAGATGTTGTGAAGGAGGACTCCAAAAGTACTAAGGTTCCTGAGTTTTTGTTACACAGATGTATCTGTAAAGCACCTTGGACGTTTCTTTACTTTAGTAAAAATAATAATACTACAATGTAAAAGTACTAAATTTCAAGTTAGAGTACTGCATGAAGAATGGTACGTGAGTACAATTAGGTATTCAATTATTAGGATTAAAAGTAGTCATTAAATATTAGTGCAGGAACAAAATGTGGGAGATGAGGATGCCAACATTAGCGCTGAGGTGCTGCAAAATGCTCCAGCAAAACACGTCCGACATTCAGGGGTCCACATTTTATGCGCAAAGTCTAACCCTCTCATCCAAACGTCAATCACTCACTCTGGCGCTCCTGCTGCCAACAAAGTTGTTGGCGGTGTCAACAGCTGCTTTGGGCGCAGTTTGGTGCGCCCCGAGCTGCTCCTATCTGTTGCATTGAAGAGATGCGGACTGCGCATGCACCACTTATAACGAGAGTCAATGGGCAAAGATTTCTGCGCCCCAAGCAGGAAACACGTGGTTTATCAGTAACTTTAGACATCGTAAAACTATTTTTATCGATATTTTATCGTAGATTATACATTTAACTGACACCAACTATATCGTATGTGCCTTGTTCATTAAAAAAAATATGTTTACATTTTTCTTTTAATAAAACAATTAAAATATTTTTTAATCACAATCTAGAATGTGGGAAGAGGTGGGGCGGCACCCTAGCGCCCCTATGGGCCGGCCGCCACTGCTGTATATATCGACTCTTTTCACCACACACACTGCACACACACTGATCTAATATCTGTTATTTTCCCCCATAAAATATATCTGATTAAAATGGAAATTGATGTGTGATTTATTTTGTATTGCATTTCAGTGATGGAGGAGATATTTCCATGATTAATGAATCTGTGTATGGTTTGACTGAAACATTTCTGTTGAATATTTATTATTATTATTATTTGTCAGACCTGATTCTGAATGATCACCCACTTTATAAAAAATTAGACCTGATTCAAAGTTTAAGGTATTCCATATAGTCTGTTCAATGTTATCTCCAGATATGAATGAAAGGCAGTGTTTTAGAGTTCTTCATGCCTGCTTTAATGGCTTATATTGAGTTATATTGCCATTGGAAAAATAAAGATAATTGTGACTAGCAAAATTGTGATAACAGTGTATTTGTAAGTTACTTTTATGTTTAAACAATGTCAGAAGGGACTATTGGCCCCAGGGCATATTCAAATGATCAAATCTGGCCCTCTATGAAAAGAGTTTGGACACCCCTGTCATAATGAATGCAACAGTTACAAGCCCGGGTCACTCACCATTCTCCCAGGAATCCCCATGATGCCTTTGTCCCCCTAATGACCAACAGACATTCAGAAGGAACAAGGTCAATACCGAAGGTAGAATGCAGACTGAGATTTAAAGGGATGCCATGACATTTAAACTAGGTTTTTAGTCTTTCCAGTACATTCACTTAATGTCATTGAAAAAAATTAATCTAATTTAAAAGAAATTTGACAACACATTATAAGAGGAGCAGTTGCCTCACATTACTGACTTTATGAGAATGCATCATTCAACTAAAGGCTGCTACTAATGCTAATGCTACATGCTAATTATGGGTTTGTTAAAGTCCTCATGCTATGGTATCCATTTAAAGACGAGGATAATGTGTAATGAGAATGGTTAGTGTGTTAACCACGCCATGCCTAATGTTGAGACTAGAGACAAGCATTCCGTTAAGCTGGGATAGAAACACATGATTTGAATGCAGCCAACTCCATGATACATTTGAGATCTTTTGAATAATGTTGCAAAGTGATTGTAAAATATTACTTATATTATTTAGAATGGGTGATGGCCATGAAGAACACAGTACTTGACACATTCAGCATATAGTTCTATAATTGCACTTAAAGGTCCCCTATTATACTCTTTAACAACAATATAGGTCACAGATATACACATAAAACATGCATCTGAGCCCTGTTCCAAAAGTGCTGATTCTGTGTCTGTAGCTTTAAATGCTAATGGGCGGCTGCTGGCCACGCCCCTCTGAGAAGTGATTGGTTTAAAAAACACAATGGTGCTCTAGGAGGAGATTCAGGTGATAAGGTAGGGGGTATTTTGGTTGTTTATTGGCTAATGGTTGCACAACCCAAAAAAACATCGTGACATCACAAAGTGGCCAAAATCTCATCAGCTCATTTTCAGACAGGTTTTTATATAAATGGATCAGGACAAAAAGAGAGGGTTCCTTTTTCCCTGAAACATTCGAAAGTCTCTTAACACAGAAGATTGATAACATGACAAGGTGGATTTTGTATAATAGGTGACCTTTAAGCTTTATAAACATGTGTCAAGATTGTTTTCATTCAACTGATATTGACACCTTACTAAAGACTTGAAAAGCCCTGAGCAGTGTCTGAAGATCAGGTGCTGCTCTGCTGATGTCAGCTGTCTGAAGACTCATGGCCGCAGGGGGTCAAGATGTTAAGAGGGTTGTTGTGGGGGGTGGTTACAGGGAGAGGACAGTAGGTGAAGGTCAGGGCCCGCTCTGTGAACACGCTGTGAGGGAAGAAGACCCCCGGCACGACTGAGGAAACTTTAGGGAGCATTTGGGGATACTGAGAATAAACTTGCAGCACACATCATGGACTTCTCCATGTCTAAGGTATTCACAGCTTTTCCAAAAGTAATATACTACACAGCACATTTTGAAGATCAATATTATCATAAGATAATTTACAGCTCAAGGACTATGCTTCAATTTCCTGAACTAAAGAAATAAAAACCTTTTTGTTTTATTTCTAAGGGACCATTTTTAGGACAAACAAAGTTCATTTGAATACTAGAAGTGCATTCATGAATACAATGCCTTCAATATGAATGACTGTATCATGTTACACTAAAACTGAGGGTGTTAGGTGGAGTCTGAATAAACACCTTTCCCAGATGAGTGTTTTAACGAAAGCTTTGCTCTGGCTCCACGATAGTTGACTGCTTCAAATAACGCTGACCTCAACATTCTGCACCACATGTATCTGCAAATGGGTGCAGAACACACTAGAGAGTGTATTCTGAGAGAAATGCCACTGAAAAGTAACTATTGTTTGGGTTTCTTCCAACAGCCCTGTTTAGAACACGGACCAATGAGTGTCCAGGGAGTTCTGCATGTGTCCAATCAGGACAATGTTAGAGCCGTTCATTTAGATCAGGGGGGTCTAACTCATTTTTGTTCAGGGGCCACATAAAGACACATGTGGGCCGGATCAGAGCTAATAACCTATAAATAACAACAACTCAATATATTTTCCTTTGTTTTAGTGCAAAAAAGTACGTAACTATCTTTTTACAAAACATTATGAACAACCTGAAATGTCTTAAGAAAGACAGTTCATGTCGTCATTTTGACCCTTTGCAAAGTCATCCCGGCCCGTTTGTTTGACACCCCTGATGTGGATAAACTTTGGATCTTCTGCTGTAGCAGAACACCATGGAGTCGTGGCAGTACTGGTGGAGCCTGGCAGAAAGGAGACGTACCACGATGTAACGCTCAGTGATAATCAAGAGATCAAGAGAAGATGACACCTGGCTGTTTCTCTTAATCAAACTCATCTCAGCTCTGATCTGCGTAGACCAACAATTAGCTCCAGCTGTTTTCAGTCCTGAAACATCAGAGGTGCTGGTGTCTCTTTCATTAGTGTGTGGTTTTCAAATACCACCGCAGCTGGGCTCTTTATAGCACACACACACACACACACACACACACACACACACGCACATACGTACGCACGCACGCACGCACGCATGCACGCACACACACACACACACACACACACACACACACACACACACACACACCCCCACACACACATACACACACAGCTCACCACCAGTATAAGTACTACTGGAGATAAAGACAACCATGAGACACAGAGTGTGGTGTTAGTCCGTCCTGCAGGGTCAGAGGAAGGCAGATATCTGAGGTTATCTTTCTAACTGATGAGTTCATGATGGATTATTTGAGTAAGTAGTAATTACAGGAGTACTGCACACTGCTAGCTTGGTCCACCTGCATGTTGTCAAATATAAGCTGTGTGTGACGAAATCTGAATTCAAACGATGAGTGAAGCCTGGGGTTATGGAAGGATGGTGTTAGGTTTGAAAGTTATGAGCATTCACTGCTGCACTGACATCTCTGAGGTTCCTGAACTTAGGAGTGATCATATACAATAATCATATTGTTCGAGTCATTTTAATTCCTTGTACAGTAAAAGGTATCACAAGTTCTGAGGCATTGATGGATGGTTAAAGTGGTGAGGGATTACGTTTAATGCAAAACTGTTTCCATTAATTTCTAACTTATTTGCGACAGATCGCAGTTTGTATGTCCAATAAGGGAGAACACCTTTATTAATCACACCTAGGGAATATTATCAATCATTTTAGAGCCTGTAAACATGACAATATTCATTATATATCTGAAGTGTTTCAGTAGTTTGAACCTGATGCAGAACAGGGCACCGCCCTCCTTAAACCACACACAAAAACATTATAATTATTAATAATAATAATAATAATAATTATACTAATTAATTATATAAATGCTCAATATTTGTGTGTTTAAAATATGGAATGCACCCAGAATTATGTGTAAAATATGATTTAAAAATAATTTGCGCAATATATATGCTTTTCCTAGTACACTGTATGACTGAAGTAC
>NW_011353358.1:0-1643 GCF_000735185.1 Notothenia coriiceps | reverse complement strand
AATCAGCATCCTCAAAACTACTTCCAGAGGGGCAATTATTGTATCGCCCCAAGTAAGCAACTGCTACGCAGCTGGACGACGGCCACAGGATAGCGGTGAGGAAACACAATGAGGAGGTGGATAAAAACAGGAATATTTTATCCAAAATAATGACGTTTTGTGGGGCTTTTGAGTTGGCTTTGTGTGGGCTTGACGAGACTCTTCAATCAACCCTGGCATTTTCAGGGGATTGGTGGATTTAGTTTCCTCCCTACACTCTGTGCTGGAGGAGCACCTGAAGACCACCAGCGTTTTTAAAGGCTTTTTGTATTACTGTTGATTATACCGTTGTTCTGTAATATATATATATATATATGTGTATATTTATTTACATACATATATCATATATATATATATCATATATTTCCATACATATATATATTATATACATCATATACATTCATATATGTATGCAAGTATTGCTAATGCCATTGTTTTTAAGTTTGTGTACATAGTCCTCAGTCTCAAATAATTCAATTGTTTATGGAGGCATTCAAATGTAAGACTGGTAAATGAACACTGAAAACTCCTGGTTTCTTTGCATGAAGTCATACTGGGATGTTTGATGAGATGGATTGCATGTGGCACAGCCCTACCTAGAGAACATTCCACCACTGATGCAGACCCTTGTGTTTATATCCTGTTTTTACAAAGAAGAACCTTGTTATCCATATTACAACATAATGAATTCATGCCCTGAACGCAAGACAGAAATAAGCTCCAAGAACCCCTGTTCTGTAACTATAGCCTGGACCCAGCTACAAACTGATTTCATTTTACAATATGTAGCGAAAGTTTGCTGTAAGGTACAAGAAGCTACCAGTCATGTAAATTAATTTATGGAGAGCATTGCTCTTGGATGCAACCTTCATTTGTAAGATGGAGTGTGTGTGTGTGTGTGTTTTTTTTAATTGAGTTGTATAGCCTTTCTTTAATCATTGCCCCAAATAGGCTCCAGTGCAAATTCAACACAAGAGTTTTATAGATAAAGATGTATTTTGTTGGAGAAAACGTTGTTCAAGATATTTTTTATCAAGATAATTAATCAATTTATTTGAATGTAGTTACAACTAGCTATCATCTGATAGAGCAGATGGTAGTTCTTTTGACATGTTTCACTTCATCTATGTTCATTAGAGCTCATTTGAATATCAGAGCATGTGTCAGTGGAAGCAGGTGAGAGATCAATACTGCAGTGATGGCTAGTTGCTCATGCAAACACAGAGACACAAGTTCAAAAGAGCGTTACCGGAAAGCCTGCCCGTCCAGGGGGACCCTGAAAAAGGGGTGAGAGAAAGTTGGTACAAAAAGGAAAGAGTACATTTTACACATAAAGTCCTCATTACGATATATGCTGTACCGAACCAGGCCAGAACCAAATCACTTGAAGTGGTAACCATCCACACAGACACAGGCGTTTTGTAAACCGGGGATTGTCTAAATAGAAAACACAATCTGGGTAAGCACAGCTTGAATACATTATCCAACCAGATAACCAGAAAACACAATGGAAACACACACACACACACACACACACACACACACACACACACACACACACTTTGTATTGTATTATTGTATTGTATGAGAGAGGTTCCAGGTTG
>NW_011353357.1:0-1774 GCF_000735185.1 Notothenia coriiceps | reverse complement strand
AAATAAAAAAGTGCCAGTGATTGACCTCAATCCCTCCTATTCTTCCAATATCCTGATGAAAAATAAAATCTCTCTGTTGCATAGGCCACTGTTTGATCAACGCAAATTGGGTGTGGGTCCTTGTACTCAGAGTCGGGCTAACGTCCACGCTAGCTTCCACGCTAGCTGCTATATGTTTTGCATTGAGGTGATACTTGAGGCTTGATGTGCTGCGGTGATATGCGAATTCCTTTTTGCATAATTTGCAAACAACCGTGCTCTTACCGACGCTTCCATCCGTCCGTTTTTTAAAACAAAATGTCCCATCCACGGGCCAACCAAAGCGGTCTCATCAGCTTCTTCGTTCATGTTTGACTATTGTTCACTGTGGTTTGTTGTTGTCTGAAGTCATGAACATTAGTTGGTGCTCCAATATAATCGGTACCCCTGAAACTCATCCAGTGAGAAACGTTCCGCGGTGCGATTAAAATGCGTTAATTTTTGTGTAATTAATTAATCTTAATTAACACGTTAAAGTCCCGGCCCTAGTTTAAACCATTTGTATCCACATAGATTGCTCAGTGGGTAAAAACAAAACAGTGGAGTAAACAATGTTGTTTTTTTCTCTAGTTTTACTGCCTAAATTAAGAATGAAAAAACCCTTTCACTGGCCTTCTATTTGTATGTGTTTTAGGATGTGGGCGATCTGTATTTTCTAAAATGTTGTCTTTTTGTAGTTGTGGTTAAATAACGTAACTTTATGCAGGGGATGCTCAACAGTGGACGAGAAATAGTGTTTAGTGACCTAATCGAAGAAATACATTTGAAGTTGGTGAAAGACAGTGTAGAGTTCAGCTGATTTGTCCTGAACAAATAAGAGGAGTGGTACTTACTGTTGTTGGACGTAATGTGGCCGTACATGCTGGGGGGCTGTCTTGACACTTAGTTTCATCTGGGCCATGGTGTTAGATGAAAGGGGGGCGTAACCACTGGGAGCAGCCTGCTGAGGTATGGGCCGGTGGGGAACCCCATTGTGTCCATACGTGTGTCCGTTTGAGGAGCCAGTGCCGTGCCCGTTGGTGGGTCCACTCCCCGGCAGAGGGAAGGGGTGTGTGGGCACCGTCTGCTGCTCGCATGCATTCCCCTTTGAGCCAGGTTTGCAGACGCAGAGCTGAGGCCGGAGGCACATTCCACCGTTCTGGCACTGAGGGCTGCAGTTGGCTACAACAAGAAAACCAGACAGAGCAACGACAGAAGAAAAGAAAGAAAGGAAGGAGAAACAGATGGTGAATAAAAATGAGTGATGACAGTAAGAGACACAAAACAGCAATATAGATGCAAGAAAGTGGATATGACTTTTAAAGGTTTTAAATGTACACTCCTGCACATTCATTTTGAAGGTTAGTCAAATAACAGTTTGTATTATACCTCTAAGATAAGATAAACTTTATTAATCCCAATTTGGTAAATTTTTTCATCACATCAGCATAGAAAATACATTGCACAGGAATTAGTAAATACAATAAATAAATACTAATAAAATAAAGATATACAGATAAGCAGTAGAAGATAAACATGAGTAAAAAAAATTCAATAATAAAGGATATATATCTATAGATCCTCTACCAAAGTAATTTAAAGGAAAACATAACCTAAATGAAGCATAATAGCATTGCATTGCAAACCGGTCACCTTTCTGGGTGAATGGGTGTCTGTTCCTGAGCTGCATGCAGAGCATTTTATCCAGACCCATATTCTTCTGAAGGCTCACAGGCCTGACGCTGTATTGCACTCA
>NW_011353356.1:0-1172 GCF_000735185.1 Notothenia coriiceps | reverse complement strand
AGGTAGCTAATCAGCTAATGGGCACCACCTGCTTGCTCACACACACACACACACACACACACACACACACACACACACACACACACACACACACACACACACACACACACACACACACACACACACACACACACACACACACACACACACACACACACACACACACACACACACGAACGAAGGGACAGCTGAACTCAGCCTCGTTAGGGGGAAATGCAATCACAAGGGGCTTATCATACAGACAGAAAAAACACACACAGACACACAAACCCCAACACTCTGAACCTGGTGCCCTCTCTCTGGCAGGCCATTGTATTGTGGGATTGTGCGGACAATCTCTTCATGAATGATTAAGCAGTGTATTTCTCGACCAAGTCTTTGATGATGAGTGTGTGTTTGATCATCAGGCGAGTGTGAAGCGCTCTCCGAGACTGCTTGCGATATGCGGGCGAGAGGAGGCGTATATATTGTTTTGTTTGTTTGTGCGCACTTTGATGTGTGTGATATATGTGGATGTTTGTGCGCTCCTGTGATGAGCCCCTGTTGATTGTGTCCCGCTCTTAACGAGGCTGCCTACAGCTGCCCCTGCTTGTGAGAAACTATTGTTGGGGCCCGCTCAATGGAGAGACGCTTGTTTGGGAAAAGGTTGCAAAGTCATGGGAAAAGAGAGCTTTGTCTCGGCGGGGTCGCGAGGGAGTGAATCACGAGCGGACGTGTTTATGGCTTAACACACACAGCTGCGGCGAACACACACGCGCACGTACGCACAGATGAAGAAATGGACGCTTGAGAATGCACAGAGGAAACCTAAGAAACATTTTTTTTTTTGTCAAAGACACAAAACACGAACAATTCATAGTTTAACTCGCACAAGGCAAATAAACACAGCTGCTTTACACACAATCGTGGACACATAGACACACGTCCCACATGCATGCTATCACAAGGCCTCTTATCTCACAAACTGTGTACTGGTAAACTCTTAGGGGAAAGGGAGTGTGTGTGTGTGTGTGTGTGTGTGTGTGTGTGTGTGTGTGTGTGTGTGTGTGTGTGTGTGTGTGTGTGTGTGTGTGTGTGTGTGTGTGTGTGTGTGTGTGTGTGTGTGCCTGTGTGTGTGTGTGTGTGTATGTGTGTTTCGTTTTCGATCTTCAGGGAGGCGAGGCGTGTCTGCA
>NW_011353355.1:0-4031 GCF_000735185.1 Notothenia coriiceps | reverse complement strand
CCCCCCCCTCCCTTGCCCTCCGTCTCTTCCTCTGTATTGAACATGACTCTATAGCAGTAATTAAGAGTGTGTTAATCCTGCAGAGTCGACTCAATCCACTGTGTTAGTAGATTACTGCTCACGGCATGGGCTCTTGTTATCGTGCTGCCGTGCACACACACCACGGGCCCTCGGAAATACACACAAAATGAATTGTTTATGTGCTAAAGTGGGGCTGCATCTTCTATGACACCTTCAGGCATTTGATGTGCCTGCAATTAGATTACCCTGACTTTGCAATTTAAGATGAGAAGTGTTGCCTAAATCTTTTTCGGTAAATTCATTGTGATGTAGTAACTAATTTGTTTGTTTGGAGCTGGCAGTGTTCCTACACAGGGGCATCTGAAATTATCGGGGCCCGTGTCTTCACAGGCCTGATGTGAGCCTCAAGACTTTGCTCCCAAAATACCATTTGACAGTAAAAGGAAACATTCTACATGTTGACCAGTCAATTTCCTGTTTCAACAAAATCAGATGACAGGAAGAAGACACTGAAGCTGTTGCTTAGCAATGCAACTCCTTTGTTGACCGCCTATAATTACAGCAACATCAAATGCTCAACAAGACATGTATTCGACAAAACCCATTCACACTTCAGCAGAAACAACTTTGCAATACATTTGAAATTGATGTAGACAGAAAAGCTTTGACAGCTTTTGACACAGTTCTCGATTGAGATCAGTTATTTACAATCTGATAAAGATGAGGTGCAAACAAAAATTGTTTGGGTCTGGATTGCAATAGCGCTTCTGCAATGAGGAAGAAGACTTTGGTGGACCAAAGGGCAAAACCAACCACTCGAAGATATCATTTTTCCAGCCACTTCAATCTGCCATGTCAAATGTCTCTTATGGTTTAAGATGTTTAAAATATAAATTAACGTACAAATGTCCCCTTTGCGACAATAAATTATATCCATCGATTTATCAATCCATTGATGCATCCACCTATCCATTCATCCACCCATCCCCCCGTTCATCATTCCATACATCCGACCATTCATTCATCCAACCATTTACCAATCCATCCATTCAACATTCCATCCATCCATCCAATTATCCATCCATAACATTGTGATACCAGTAAAAGTATTGTATTTGCAATACATAATGAGGTGCTGTATTGACATTGAAAAAAAGCAAGTTTTGATACACTTCAAACTTTTTTTGGCACTGATTTTGGGTTGCAATTTGAAGAGTACAGTACAGATCGTCACACTCCAAACATTTTAAGTGGATAATCTCTAAAAGACATATTGTACAGCCGAAACCTCTCAACAGCACTCATGCTCCGAAATTGCTCCTCTCATCTATCTTCAGTGCATTGTTCACATACCCTTTGTGACATCACCTGTCCTTCTGCCTGGTGTAATACAGAACATATGTTAACATCAGCAAGAGTGTGTATCAGTGCTGTGCTGGAGAAGAAAGTAAAGTATAAACCTACTTTACTCTGCCATGGTTTTGTTCACATCAAAGAGGAAACTATAGATCTTAACGTAAAGAACTGCATCGCTGGAGCACTTTGAGCATGCTTATTCCCTCTGCTGAGATAAATAAATGTCAATACAGGAGTTCAGTTCATGTACAAGTAGCGCATTTTAAGTTAAATTCTGCGAATAGACTCAACCACATCAGGTACTTGTGATATTGTCCGTCTTGAAATCCAAATGTCTCATGCATGATAACGGGGAACTTTAAATGTAGGCTATTAGAGATTTTCATGAGTCCCTCAGGTCATAGCATTAAGCTGTACACCGCCTTGCAATGCTTAAAAACAATGGTGTAACACTCCTCAGAACCAGAGCTGTAAGTGCATAAAGAGTATTGAACTGCAAGTTATTGGGATAGTTGTTTTTTAATTTAAATGAGGTACACTTGGTTATGTGAAGCTGCCTTTTTAGTGTAAATGATGTGAACAAATTGACCTTTTAGGTGGATTCAAGCCATTTACACACTTGTCTTAACTTGTACAGAATATGTGTTTTAAAAGCTGCAAGACAAATACAAAATATATCTTATTGCACACTATGAGTGTTGGGGTGTGATCAGGTCCAGAACTTCTCAACGAGATGGAAAGAGTGTGTACTTCCATAATAAGAGAAGAGCACTTTTACAAACGTTAAAATGTACAGTATCTTGAAGAAGGCTTTAAGTACAAATATAAAATGTAATTTGTAATTATGTGCAGATGAAAATAAATGATGTGAACAGGACATCTTGCAAAATGCATGCAATGCCAGAGTTTTTAAAGCTATTTAAGAATATTTCTTTACAAAAAAAGACTGGCTTATAACCTACCTCATTTCCTTTACTTTTCAATTCCATCCATTTGCTATTCATCATGGAGCTGTGCCACCTTTGTGTTTGAGAAATACCCCTCTCGCAGTGCCTGAAACCAAGTGAATTTAAACTAAGAGCTGCACAGAATTAGTGGAGGAGCGCAGGCACAGAATAGCTGCAAAATGAATTGGACTGAGTTTAAGAGCTGACATTTCTACATTAACTTTTATTCTTTATGGAAATTACCCTTAAGCCGAAGTTGAAAGACATAACAAAAAATGTTCCTCTTTAAGACCTTTCATTTCCATCTAAGCAAGATGCCAGCACACATCCTTTACGCTTTCCAAGGCAGTATGAACCAACTGTTGACAGCAAAAAGACATGATTCACAACCTCAAACTTTGTCTTTCCACACCAAGTGTTTCTGTCCAGTGAGACAACAGACATCTGTCACGAGGCTTTCTTTCATACATGTATCTTGTCTTCAAATAGCCCTGAACTAGCAAGTGACACATGCACAAGTCCTGCAATCTTAGAAACCAAAATCCCACTGTGCTCCAACATGATGCCTAACTTTACCGTAGGGTTTAATTTAACATAATAAGACTTGCAATGAACGTTTCCTTTGCGCCAAACACACCATACCCACAGAAAAGGATAGGTGGAGTGAAGAGGCTAACACACGCTTTTCCCTGTTGGCAATTGACTGGCCAAACTGGTCCAAATATAAGTTTAAGTCAAATGAGTGAGGAGAGCCCATCAGCTGGCCGGTATGTTGTCTTTGTTTAAAGCCAGTGGCAACGGAAAGGGGCAATCTAACCCATAGTTAAAATGTTACCTTGCATTTCTTGTTAAAAAAAGGTCAGCAGTAAATAGCTATGGCATGGTTGTTGGCATTGACAATCTTGGACCACATATTATTTTTGTTTTCTTCTTATTTAAATAAAGTACACCTGGTTAAGGAGCATGTTAAGCTGTCTTCGTTTTGAAATGTAAATGTCCAGTAACAAAATTGACTTTTTAATTTAATATTGTCCAATTAAAGTAACGTGTTTAACCTCGTTAGGTTTGTCTCAGGTCCCGCCAATAGGGCAACACACCTACACTTAAGACTTAAGAGTGAAAACACATGATAAAGAAGGGTGAAAGTAATACAATGGCGCATTAAAATGCAAGAAGGAGTAAACATCTCTGTTTAGGGTTGAATTCATCTCTATACTTCTGTGCAACATATTTAACATTAACTTAAAGAGCATCTTGCAGGTTTTTTTTTTTCTACATTTATGCTTAAACTTGCTAGAAAATTACAATTAAACAAGTGAATGTAGGATTTGATATGTTTTACGAGACATAAGGGCAGGAATTCAGAGGGAAAGGAGCAATTTTGAGCTCTGCTCTTAAAAACGGCTTTTTTTTAAGGTCATACGTCAAACGCGTCATATTACATCACAAAGGGTAAACATCTCCGCTCTCTGACCGCGGGTATAGTTAGTAGTTGCGTTGAGTTGAGCGGTTGTGTTTTAGTGAGCTGGTATTTTTCGGTAGTTTTACATTGTATTTCACCATTTGTAATCATGGTGCAGTATTGTGTTTGTGCAGGTTGCACAAATACCAGCCTGTCAGGACATCGAGTCCACAGTAAAAAGGACCGGAGCTAGCGTTCGTTCCTGGGTGCGTTGTGCATCCACCTCCCTGAAGCACATACTCTCC
>NW_011353354.1:0-321 GCF_000735185.1 Notothenia coriiceps | reverse complement strand
AACAACATGTGCATTTCTGCTGATCAATAAAGCCAGCTTTGTACCTTCATTGCACCGCCTCCGACTCCCTATCTCTCGGCACTACATTGGTGGTGACCCTGACATAAGTCTTGCAGAAGTATCCGTGACTGAACCGAACATGGCAAAAAAACAAGCGGCAAACTCTGGGGAAGAGCCGGGACGCCAATACGGAAGTGCCACACACTGCAGTTCATATATTGGCCGATAGGCGATGACTGCAGAAAGGAGCAATTTCCATAGACCCCCATGTTAAAATGCCCTACTTGACAGCAGAAAAAAACATGTTTCTACCCCTGGCTG
>NW_011353353.1:13490-18158 GCF_000735185.1 Notothenia coriiceps | reverse complement strand
GTTGATCCCAATAATTATAAAGAGTGCCTTGGAATATGTGTTTACATAAATTGTGACCGAACTGTTTGAACTTAAACTAAAGTTAACTATCAAACACTCAGAGTCCTTACCTTACTGAGCTGTAGTTATCAGCCTCTCAGTCTGACTGGAGAGGACTCTCCCTCCACATTATTGTAGACACATCTTCTTCTTATATCCGTTAGCGCAGCTAGCACCAGATTCTAATAACAACAGAGCCGGTACCGGTGCACCCTCCCTCCCTCTCTCCCTCGCTCACTCGCACTTTGGCTGTGAGCTGCGGGCGCCAGATAAGCCAACATCCCCCATTTTCATCACTTACAGCACCCATCGTACAGGGCAAATGAAACGTGTAACTGGGGTGAAAAGGGTGTTACATTGACTTAATTATGAATATTGTTACATCAAGGCCAAAAATAAGGATGAGCACCAACGGTCAAAAATGTTTTTTTTCCCTCCCAGAACTACCAGCTGCCCAAGATGGCGCCCTAGGCGAACATCAACGCCAGTGCTCTTTTTTCAAATGACCCGGTGCTCTTTTTTTTTGTGCAGCCCTGGTTATATATCATTTGTTGGCAATGACAGAGGTTGAACGTTTTCAAACACTGTTGCTGGTATTTTGGCCCATTCCTCCATGCAGATCTCCTCTAGAGCAGTGATGTTTTGGGGCTGTCGCTGGGCAACACAGACTTTCAACTCCCAACTTCTATTTTGGTTTCATCTGACCATATGACATTCTCCCAATCCACCAGATGGACAACCGATAAAGGAAATGTTCAAATTCGGCTCTGATCGTAACAACATCGGGCCATTCGTGAGGGCATCTTAAGCCATCGTATGACCGCCGGTGGAGTTTCTCAGGCTCCGGCAGCAACTTCGTGAGCGGTGGCAGAATCTTTGGCATGCCAAAAAATAGCCGAAAGACCTTGCGAAGGTTTTTGCGTGTTGAATTCTTGTGTCCATTTTGCCCTTCGTAAGGCCAGCGTGAGGGTATCTTGTAAAATCGTGTCATCTCCATCTTTACTTCGTGTGATCATCGGTGCCATCGGGCATTTTTTGCCTCACCAAGGCAATACGAAGGAAACAAGAAGCTGCCCGATTGTCTTAGGAAGGCAACACGACTACGTGAAGCCCTCGCAATGCCGTCGTGTAGCCATCGTATTATAGTACAATTTGTGGGTAGGTATCGTACTTGCTTCGGCCATTGACCAAGTTTGCGGCCATCTTCGTGCGAAATTCACAATTTCATATTCGTGTGTCCATCTGGTGTCAATTTCGGGACAGTGTGACGCCAGCCTTAGTTTACTTGTCTGCTAATTTGTGTGGGCTGATGTCATTGAGATTTCTGTGAATTAAAGTTACTTTTAGTTTCTTTTCTATACAATGTCTTGCAAGCTCTCATGTTTTTTTCAGGTGAAACACACAGCACCGGTACCTGAAACACTCCTCACTGACAAACAATACCTGTCTGAGATTCTTGTGTCTTCTGTGGAAAACTGCAGGCTGTTACACTGTACATATCTCCTAGATCATCTGAATTTATCTTTGGGTAAAATGATGTTGTATTACTGTAAGTGTTAAATGTGGGGAAACTGGAATAATTTGTGCCGCGAATAAACTGCGGTGGCTGCTTCAGGTCCTGATCAGACAGAGGGGGATAGGAAGCTGGAGAGAGGCCAGTTTGTTTCCTTGCCACTGATGTGTCTTTGAGCAAGGAAGCAAACCTCCATCCCATTGCACCCCCTAAGCTCTGACACCTCTACATAAATACATCAAGCCTATTGTGTGATGTAAAGTCAATAACACCAGATTGAAAATGTAATTTCCCCTCGGGATGAATAAAGGTTGATTTTGGTAAACAGCAGGAGGTCAGTGCGAGGAACTAGGTTACGGAATCCCTCAAAGTTGCCTTGAAATATGGAAGGAACTATACTTGTAGAAGATAAATATCTTGTCAAGATTCTCCCTGCTGCTGGTAAAAAGGCTACCACAAAGACCTGGCTCCAGAGTGCAGCAAGAAGACCTGGCTCCAGAGTGCAACAAGAAGACCTGGCTCCAGAGTGCAGAAAGAAGACCTGGCTCCAGAGTGCAGAAAGAAGACCTGGCTCCAGAGTGCAGAAATGGCACAATGGCTGAACATTAAAGGAGATAGTCTAAAAATGGGGAAACTCACAGACCCAAAATGGTTTAGGTACATATCCAAATGAGGTATACTAACTGTACTGTTTGAATATAATGTAGACTGTCCCCATTCAGGCACTGTTCTCTTTAAAAGGAAATAAATGATGAACTGTCAGTAATTATACACTGTAAAGAAGGCAAAAAAAGGAAGTATAAAAAAAATAACACCAGGAGGCGTCCACTCAGCAGTTGGTCCTTTATTATAAAACAGTAAGAGAATATGAGGCCACATCAGAGACTCATCTTGTTGAATACAGGACAGCTCCATATTTTTAAAAGCTGTCCTTATAAATTACATGTATGTTCCATGTGTAGCCTATGATGTCTGCTGAGACTCTGTGACTACCAAACACAGGTTTACACAGCCGGGAGCTCACACACATCAGGAACCATGCAGTATGAAGCTCTGCTCAGTCCCATATCTCTGACACATTCTTTACCTTTCTTTAATGACAAGGACACGAGGGAAGATGGGAAAGGGACTGTTGTATTTAACTTTTTGTGATGGAGACAGATGCAGCCAGGTATCATGACAGAGGGAGACCCTTTGAACAGACCAGCAGTGGAGCATCCTTTCAAGCTAACACGTCCTTTACATGCAATCCATGGAGGGAATCTGGGCGGGGGGGGGTTATTAAGAGGGTTTACAGCAGCATGTGTGTGTTGTGGGCTCGGACATGCAGCCCCCCCAACACCACCTCCTGTCAGTCACACAGATATCCAGCTGACGTTATATTTGGCAGAGCACTTCTCATAGAGACTTCTGTACAGATATTATGAAGAAATGAAGAGAGTGCCCCCCCCCCCGCTGCTGAACCCTCTGTAAAGACGGGCGTATATTTCAAAACAAGACACTCATTTTCAGTGCAGGCAGGCTTTGGCATTAAACATGGGCGGTGTTCCATCTGTCAGAGGAGGACCTGGTGATGGAGGTGTGGTGGAGGGGTCCAGTCTGCTGGGTAATGTAGTCCATGGTGGGTTCAGACTGCCCCGGTCCTCCCACAATCCTCTCTGGCTCTGCGCTGTTCTCAAACGTGAGGAGGGGGAGCATCTGGGACTGATGCTGCCTCCAACACACTGACTGCAGGTTGGTCACAGTGGGACAGAAAAATAACTTACAAACTGCAGAGATGGAGGAAGTATGTGACAAAGTAAAATTACAATACCATAAAACTACAGTGTAAAATACTCTGTTACAAGTAAAAGTTCTGCATTCAAAATTGTACTAAAGTAAAAGTATAAAAGTGTTGGTGACAAAATATACATAAAGTACCTTATGTAAAAGTAATTATTATGCAAAACAGTCAATTTAAGCAAGATATATTTTTAATTATTGTATAAAAAATATTGTATTTTTGTGTTCATCTCCTCAATGTGGCACTTGGTAAGGCTGGGGTTTATTTGAATGACTTTATACACTACTGGGTAGCTTAACTTATAATATTAATATTATGTGTGTGGATTTTTATATTAATAACCTTATAATCACAAAACCTTAAATCTGCAAAGTAACTTGTAACTAAATGTGTAAAAGAAATGTTGTGGAGTAAAACATTTGCTGAGAAAATGTAATAAAGACAAAGTATCAAATAGGATAATGTTGATTACCCAAGAAAAGTACAAGTCCTTCATTGTTTTACTTAACCCTTAAGAGTCCCTGGGGCCATTTTTCAGCCATTCGGGTTTTCATGTTCATGCTTTTTTTGGCTGTGTTGAATGAATATTGCTTGAACTTGCCGGAGGATATTCTTTTTTAGTTGTATTTTGAATTGTCGTCTCAGTATTTAAAATTAGCCTAAAATGGCTAAGCTACACAAAACCCGACACATTTGTTCCTAGCGGCAAAAAATGCCCCATTGAAAACCATTCAAAATGCTTTTTTTGACCCCACATTTATCTTATTATAAACTATTGATTTCCTTTATGTTAAGATTTCATTTTGGACTTCTAGCTTTCAATTTTTTATTTTTACATTTGTCTACAACAGTGGTTCTCAACCTTTTTCCACCAAGTACCACCTGAAAAAATAGTTGGCTCTCCAAGTACCACCATATGACCAATGTTAAAATACAGTCTATGCACAGTTCATGCAGGACTCGGAGGCAAATGTATTCATAATACCATTATTTATTGTGCTCTCTCTCTCTCTCTCACTCACACACCACAAGTGAGAATATAAAGAACAAAATAATAACTTATTATCACACAACAAATGTCAACTGTACACACATGCATTTCCTGGACCTATACCAAAGTGTGAATGTAGGCCTCCTGCAACAACCTACATCGTAACAGAAAATGTCCTATTGGGAATTCAGTTCCAATAATAATGAAGCCTCCAGGAGCAGATGAGCCTAAGGGCTAATAGCTCATCTTCAGTCTGCTGATGTTTGCTATTGCCATTTCTGTGGTGGCAAAGTAAAAAAGAAAAGAAAAACATAAGAAAAAAGATAAGAACAAGTAAGTAGT
>NW_011353353.1:0-5724 GCF_000735185.1 Notothenia coriiceps | reverse complement strand
GGAAAGGAAACTTGCTGGCACATATATTTACAAGTGGACCTTATCATGCTATATTTGAAAAATATATTTGTAGCCATTACCATACAAAAACATTGTCTGTGAAGTTTTTTTTTCAAAATCCCAAACAGATCACCCATTTAGCCATGCCTCATATCTCATACCCTCTTTTTGCAGCCTGTTAGAGAAATTGCAGACGATTTTTGGGGTCTTTAGCTTGAAAAAAATGAATAAAGGAGGAGGCGGAGCTATGCCTGATCAGAATTCACCGGAGATTAAAGTAAAATATTTCTGCGCTGTGATAAAACGCCATCCTGTTCTAAAAACCACATCAAAGGATATTTGCTGAAACAGTATTGATCTCAAATGCTTTTTCTCTTTGCGGGTTTAATCAAAAGGTGAGGTCCTTTTTTATTTCCTGCTTTTTAAACGAGCATTTTGCTCTTCAGTACAGGTTAGCTCTGAGTGTTTAGCGAGGCTTGTAATGTAAACAAAGGACGAGATTACGTCCAAAACACGTCAGGCATTGATTTGATAGCAACTTTCTGTAGGTCCGCCGCCGATTTGACATCACATTCGGATGGAATTCTGTATCTGCCCTGCTTTTAAAAGATTTGGGTATGGAGGAAAAGAGAGGAGGGTTTTATTTTTCTGACTCTGCGTGAGTTCCGTCCGACACACCGGGGGAACATATTTATGTATAAAAGACATCACGAAAGTGCTCATTTTGGCATGATAGGTCCCTTTAACTTGAATAAGCTGTAAAAGTTTAGAAGGAATTGTTTGGGTTTCCCAAACTTTTCAGCATGAGACCCAAAACAGGAAACGTTGTGGTCCTAATGGAACCCAAGCTCAAAAGATTTTCGATGATTTTCCCATAAATTATCTACAGTTATAAACAAAAGAATGCAACACACCATGATGTAAATGAAAATATTTATTTTAATTATAAAAGTGCGTCGCAGCAATTAGGTTTCTCACCATAACAACCTTCCTTTGAGCTTGCCCAGAAAAAATAAGGATCAAAGCAGAAAGGACGAAACAGTGGGACGTGCAGTCAAGTAGTATACAGTACAAATCAAAATTTAAAATGGTTATACAATTATTCCAAAAGCTGCAATATTAGTTTTATCGCTAGCTTAAAAACTATGTCCACACCATTTTAAACTATTTTAAATGAACAAAGAACAAACATGTTGTAAACAGGAAAGGGACAAAACACTAACTATAGGGAAGTGCAGTCAAGTGTATACAGTACATTCACAGGTGAAACCAAATCTTAAAGTTATTCAGAAGTTGCAAGCAGTTAAGTTTGTCACTAGATCAAAAACTATTTACACCACATTTTTTAAAACACTTAAATGAACAGAGCTGTTTTAAAACACTCTGAGAGAGCAAGATAAACTCAAAACTTGGCAACTGATTAACTTGTTTTTGTTGTGGAGGCTGACTTTGTAGGATGCCCCTCGTGGCCCCTCTGTTCCCTGCTTTGAATGCCTGAAAATAACAGAGAAGATTATCATATTATCATTAACATTGCTGGGTTATTGGTGATTGTTTAATACCAGCCGGGTACGCTTGTATACCCAATGTGGACCTGGCAAACGCATTATAGCGCATTTACATTGCCATGTTTGCTTGTTAGAAGCGTTATCCAAAGCGACTTACTTACTTCCAATACTGTGGGGAATCCCCACAGAGGGATTTTGACAGGGTTGTTGCACAAAAGACCCAAGCGCGCACAGAAGAAATCTGAGAGCAGACATTTCAAGGCCTGAGTGCAAGGAGAAGGTTTTAAACTGGAACACAGGAAACCTGTAAGCGCAGCAATATATCTGAGTGCAAGCGTACAGTTTGAGCAGAAGCAGAGCAAATCTAAGCGCAAGCAGGCACTATTTGAGTGTGAGGACAGGGTTTGAGGGAAAGAAATACATATTCTGAATGTGAAATCAATAAAGTATGCTCTCAAATTTAAAGACCACGCTCTTGAATAAAGATAGGGAATAACCCCCATATGTATTCCTATGTGCATCACACAGCAGCAGTCACGTCCGTGCGGCTGATACTTTCTCTCGCTTTCCTTCTCATACTACCTGTCACTTTCCCTCTAATCTTCCTGTGGTTATTGTTTTTGAAACACCGCTCTGTGCCGCTGCAGAATGTAGTGGACTCGCGGGAGCGAGTAGAGGACGCGTGAGAGCGCGCAGCTGGCGGTCCGCTCTGGGGCTCAGTCTGCATTTCATCCAACTTTGCATTAACGAAACAATTTCACAACAGACCCTGACAAACTCACAAAAACACAAAACAAATTATTCAAATGAGTGACTTACTTTTCCGCCGTCAAAACACTGCTTCTTGAAAGACTCTTCTTTGCAGATGAAAAAATCCTTCGATTTGTCCCGATGCAGAGGATGTTTTGTTTGGAGATGCCGGTCCAATTTATTCATTTTCAAGCTTTCGTTACTGAGCACCTCTCCACATAAAACACACTGAGGCTTTTGTGAAGCCAACGTTTAAAAACTCCTCTTTGTATCGTCTTTTTGCCATCATGTACGATCGGGATTAATCAACAGACAATAAACAGACAGCGCGAAAACTTTCGCGGGGGACGCGTCAGAGCTGATACAAATACAATCTTTTATTTTTAGTTTATTTGTATTTAGAAAATTAAATCATTCAATATACAATGCTATATTGCATAATTTCATTTTCAAAATAAAAAATAAAATACAAAAATTATTTAAATTTTTTTATTTGCAACGCAGCCATCAGCTCTGACGCTGTGTGTGTGTAGCAATGCATTTAACTGGCGACCCAATCAAAACGGGTCCGCGACCCATTTTGGGTCGCGACCCTGAGTTTGGGAAAGGCTGGTTTGGGTGAACATTGTAAATGTTGCTTGATGCATCATAATAACTGAGTGTGTTGGGCTGGGTGAGATTCCCATGCTGTGAATAATTCTCACAGCATGCACCAGGCTCCAACATGTGAGTCCCCACACACTCCTCACCTCCGAGGTCTTCTGCAGCTCCTCCTCCAGAGTCTTCTTGCTGTGCTCCATGTCCTTCAGCATCAGCTGCACAGAGAGGAGGAGAGCTGAGATCACTGAGCATCAGCTCAGAGGAAATTGCAAAAAATGAGTACATTACAATAGTTTACCTTGAGCTGCTTCATCTGGGTGTGGAGCTGCTTCACCTCCGTCTGAAACTGCTCCATCTCCTCACTGCTGTAACTGCATTCTGATTCATACGTCTGCACACACAGAAGAACAAGTTATGTGTTTATGTTAGGTGAGGATCTTTTCAGTTTTGCTCTTGATCTGATCTGTGTGAGAGCTTACGGGGGAGTGGAAGGCAGACGTGTCCATCAAACTCGCTGCTTCATGATAGGAAAACATGAAGGGATCCGCCCCTAAACCCAGCTCATCCAGGTTCTCCTGGAAGATGTTCCGGGTGGCCTCCACGAAGTCTGGGAGAGGACAGACAAGCACAGATACATTGTAAATAAGTACAAATGTTCCTTATGCTATTTATAATGTATGTCAATACTTTTTTGTTTTTTTGCAAAGGTTTTTAGTTTTCACATGCATTAAGCATTTTAGGTTTTATAGCTTGGAATCCCCTGAAAAACCCTTTCCATTCAAATGTTATTAATCACTACCATCTTAACGCTTCAGACCTATGTGAAAGGTGGCAGTTTTATAACATAGTAAATGTTTTGAATTGGAACAAACCTACTTGGTGAGGTTTAGAAAAAGATCATGGTTGAAAAAAATAAATAATAATTGTACCATAAAAAACGTAAAAAACACAAGTTAACTTTTGCTTTTATACAGGACAGGAAACACCAGTCTCTTACGGTGATGTTCATGTGTTTGGTCACTAGAGGTCGCTGCACAACAGTTTTTAAACTAGCAACCCTCTCTCTCTATCACAGACAGTGAAATGAATCGGTTCAAACACAGTTCATCGGTCTGAGACTACCACCTTCTAACCTAATTTATGTTGCCATAGAAACCTACACAACATCCCTTCGTAGTTCCCATTTTATTCACATCTATAACTGAAACACCCACATGTTTAAAGGTTGTCCCTGAATCGTACCTTTAATATGTGTTGATGTTGTAAATGGAGCTGCTGTGATCAATATGTGCTCTTTTCAGATTGTATCCTACTATCCTGGAACAGTATCTGGACTTAAGGCCGTGACCAAAGTCAGAAGAAACTCTAGTAAATCTTAGCTGTTATTATATGTTTTGCTTCACTTCCAATACTTTACACAGTACATGTTTACATACAAACACAATAGGTATGAACTGATAAACCTGATATTCCTACTCTTAGTATCTACAGAGCTTTCCAATTTTCACAACAATACTGCACATCTTTTCTTTTCTTTTACTATTCGGAGTACTTTGTCATAGTCAGAATCAGAAACAGAATCAGGTTTATTGCCAAGTAGTTTCACATATACGAGGAATTTGCCTTGGTGTACATGGTGTAAACATAAACACAGTTAAAGAAGATACAAAGTAAGAAAAACAAGCACAAATAAAAGAAAAATTATACTATATACAGTATATATATTATAAGATTATATATATATCTTAATGTATAACATTTTAAACGTTTTTTTATTATTGTCTACGGAGCCCCAAAAGGGACATGAAAAAAAAAAAAAAAGAGAGAGAAAAAGAATAAAGTCAGGAAAAAGAGTTTGTTTCTCGTGCGCACGAGAAACGAATCCGTTATCCTGACTTTATTTTTTTTGAGAAATTTACCGATGTACGAGGAAGTGGAACACACAGGAGACAACCATTTCATTGCAGACTGGAAAATGACAGTGCATACATTATTTGAGATATATTTTGAACTCAGACTTAATTTTATGGACATTTCGGCCAGGGGTGTAGAGCTATTGGTTTAAGCACCGGATTCGCAAAACAGGAGAGTCTGTAAACCAGTCTGCTTTGATCTATGAATTAATGTCTGTGACTCTCATACCTCATTCACACCAACGGTGTTTCAGGGCCGGTTTGGAGCTGGAGCTTAAAAAGCACCGGTTTTCCTGTTCACACCGCAGCGGAGCAGCTTCTTAGCTCGGGAATCTGGTTCGTTTCAAGCACCAAAAAATTGTCCGGCTAGAGCAAAAGCACCGCATACGTCACGCTTACGTCGAGGCGGGCGCAGGGGCATGGGCGGGATCAACTCCTGAACAACAACAAAAAGCCGGCGTTTTATCCAGTTTATACACAACGATGGAGAAACTTAACAAGCAGCAGTGGTCCACTGAAGAGACCAGCTACCTACTGGGAATCTGGTCTTCCGAAGAGGTACAGTAGAGGAAGCTGGAGCACAATCGGCCATTGTTGTTGTTGTCGGTGTCAGCTGTGAGGGGTTTCCGCGAGGTTTGGCTTTATGAAGCAGGCACGCAAACGGTTACGTCATGACGCAAACGATGACGCAATGACGCAGCACCAGTCGGACTCTGGGCAGTGTGAAAACAGCCGGAGCTAAACCGAAGAACCGGTTCTGAACCTGAAAAGCTCTAACACGGAGATTGAACCGGAGTTGCGTTGGTGTGAATGAGGTATGATGAGGTACCTGCTGTTTTATAGGGAAACACACACACACACACACACACACACACACACACACACACACACACACACACACACACACACACACACACACACACACACACACACACACACACACACACACACAC
>NW_011353352.1:964-8387 GCF_000735185.1 Notothenia coriiceps | reverse complement strand
CTGGCCCTGAAACCAGTCATCTGGTTGAGTGTGGGTTGGGTGTGGGTCATACTTGTCAACCCTCCCGATTTTCGCGGGAGACTCCCGGTTTCCTCCCGGGGTCATATTTCTCCCGCATTTCTCCCGATTTCTGACAAAATCAGATTTACCCTGGACTGTTTCCACTCGGACTTTCATACAGCTACACCATTGTTTGGTTTCCATGGTAGCGCGTCTTTTTAGTAGCGCGCAACTGAAAGTCTGAGAGGGTGAGGAAGATAGTCACAGAAAACAGAACAAGAATCGACAACGCTCCCCTCTGCTCACTCCTTTCCTGTAAAATACAGGTCCAGCCCACACATATGCGCTTTGAGCACCAGGAAAAGCGCTTTATAAATGTAATGTATTATTATTATTATTATTATTATATGCTCCATCAACGATGGTGCTACAGGCCGCAAGGCAGTGCACTTACAACTACAATAAGCATGTTAATGTCAATCTAACATCTCCGTCGATCCACTAGCACCCCCCTCCTCCCACTAGCACAAAAGTTGTAACAACCAGTAGTGCTGAGCAAAGTGACTAGAACGCAACCACACACTTGTAAAAAAAAAACACACTTTATAAAGTCAGGCAACGCTAACCAGTAACCAGGCTTTGTGTGACTGTTTATTTGTGCCTTACTTTGACCATCCGTTCACTGTTATTGATCATTGTGGAGAGCAGGCAGACGTTTAGTATTATAGCAGCTATCGGATGGAATCTATACATGGGCACAGGTTGTCACGTCCGACTATCTCAAATAGAATCATAATGAAAAATACGCCGGTAAAATGTACCTGTAGCAAACGGCTTATGCCACAATAGGAATAGCAACAAGTAGTCAAGTTATAGTCAGTTTAGCTTCGGTTGCTATGCTAACATCACCGATTTTATACCAGAGAAACTTTCATAACAGCGTTGTGATGCCAAACAGCGTCAATTCAGACTGACACACATTCACTTATGGGGAATTGGGGATATGTGTCAGCTGCTTGTGTGACAGTCAGACAGTGAATACTTTACAGGGGCCGCTGCTGTGAGCTAACGGGAGAATAAACTCCTGTGGAAGAGCAGCCAGCACTGCAGCAGTCGGTAACACATTAATAAACAATGAACCAAGGCACTCCGGAGAAAAGTATAAGGTTGGAGAAGTCGTTGATTAATTTAATCTGGCTTCGTATGATTAGAAGCAACACAATCATCGACCCGACGCAGTCCCCCATTGTTGTTGTAGTTAGCGCCGTTGGGGAGAAAATCAGAGACGTAAACGGTGACGTCATGACGCAGCAGCGGCAGCACCAGTCGGGCTCTGAGCGGTGTGAACAGAGCGGGAGCTGAACCCAAGAACCGGTTCTGAACAAGAAAAGCTCTAGCACGGAGCTAGAACGGGAAAAGCCTTGGTGTGAAAGGGGTATGAGGGCCCTCTTTGCTCAAGGGCCCCTGGCCACTTGCCCAGGTTGCCCATATGGTTAATCCGGCCTTGAGTGGGGGTCGCAAGATGATTAACATTTTGTAACAATTAAAAAAAAACTATTAACTTACTATTAAAAATAACGTTTGCATAGACATTTTTCAGGGGCGGAATGGCCATCTGTAGAATTTCCCCGCAGCGAGGCTTCCCCCGTTGACAATTCACTAACTTTTGACTGGTACTGTATATTTATATAGTTACAACCGGCCCTTTGAGTGTAACCATAATGCTAATGTGGCCCGCGATGAAATTGAGTTTGACACCCCTGGTATAGATGGTTCGTCCACACGAGGCCGACACAGAAACGCGGTTGACAATAACGGCTCCCAAGGTGGGCGGACAAAACGCTCTGAGGCAAACGGCTCCGTGTGTACGCCAAGCCCCCAGGAAGTGCGCTGGACTCTCAGGAAAACATTAGTTGTGGCCAAACGGCGGCACTACACTTCCGTATCAGTCGCTGGGCCCGGAAATACTTTTTCCCATTGACTAACATTGGGAAAGAGACGTCTGCAAATCCTTGGATAATTTTTTTTAAACTAAATAAACTACCCAGTATTAACATTTGTATAGCCCTTTTTAAAAACATTCGGTCCTCAAGTTGTAAAATGTGCTAATAACGTTATTCTGAGAGTTATTTCCCTCGGCATTATGAACGCGGATCTAACCCACGGGACCGCGCCGCCCGGCACGTTCATGTGACGTGTTCAGTACTAAATGAGTCTAACTTTACCCATGGATGCACAATAAGAACGGATTATATGATTATATGAATACTTTCGTGACGTTTCGCTCTCTCAAAAGTTGGGCCATTTTGTCTTCATGCGCCAATGAGCAACTCTCATAGGAATGAACGAGGCTCCCCCTCCCACGCTGTATCCAGTTCTTATTATACATCCATGGTGTACGCCCTATGATAATTTTCTGATAACGATGACGCCATAGCCCCGCCTCTCCCCACCTCTGCTGCTCACTCCCGCGTCTCTCTTAAATGTTGTGGAGTGGAAGTATGAATTAAAACATTATTCAGTAACTATACTTTACAGAGTTTTACACCACCGGTGATCAGAATGCTCTGAAGGAAACATGCTGCTATTTTATAATCCTTCAACTACTGAAGGTTGAGTGAGTTATGCAAATCCCTGGTTTACCCTGTATGTCTCACCACTTTTATTATTTAATCTTTCTTGCTTTTATGCATTAAATGTGATCTAACATTGACTCTGTGGAATAGGAGATTTTGTTTCTTAAAGGGATCTTCCTGGCAAAAAGAAAAAAGGTTAATTATAATAAAACTATTTAATATACTGTATATTACTCTATGGTCCTGGTGGGGACCAATCAATTTTGATTGATTATAAGAAATAAGAGAATGACTGTGTTTGACACCGACACAATTAAAACACAATTTATTTAGGAAGTAAATGAATGGTCTTTGATATTTGCGTAATTAATTTAATTCCACAAAATAAAAAACAAGAAAATATAGCTTTAAACCTTTATATAAACTTTATACTGTAGGACGTACTACTATAGTACTTTTAAACCTACTATAAACAAGTTTATATATACAGTCTATGCTTTAAACCCAGCTACATCCTGCAACCACACCAAAACAAATATCTTAGATACACAATTGTAAATAATAATATAAATGTTTAGATAGTGGATAGATAGTTTTGATGGTGGATTTGTTTCATGTTGTTGAGCAGGAAATCCCACGAGAAATCCCACGGGAAGCAGGCGCTGTTTGTTTTGATGGGTTGACCCTTAAACCTCTGCAAAAAGAAAAACCCCATCCGCTTTGTCTGCAGGTCCAAACTCATAAATCACCAGGAAGAAGATTCATTGGTGTTGTGCACCTCTCCGATGTCATTAGCACTTGTGTGTGAGCGGGCCAACAATCACCAAGGTTCATCTTTCAAGTCGCCTCCCTTCCTGTTCTGGGCTTTGTCTATATGAGAAGAAGGAAGTTTGTCAGACAGTCATTTGAATAATCAGCAGAAAATGACAAAAGCTTCCATGGAAACTACACATTTTTACAAAAGAAAACACAAATACATGTGTCATAGATCTGATGCACTAGTTTCCTACCTGTTTGTTTGAAGATATCATATTGCTATTGCTGCGTATTACAAAGCTCTGGGTATTATCAAGTTAAACCACTGAGGACACTGAGGGTTTCAATATTAAGCAGTGCATTAAGGCAAACAATGTGACAATTTATGAAAGGGCTCACTTTGATGAATATTAATACATTTATCACCAGAATATGCACCTTCCCTCGGCCTCACAGAGCTTTATAGTTTATAGATCTTCACTTTAATTGAGTGTCTTTGGTTGTTGTTTTGCTTCATAAGCTACTATAGCATCAGGCAGCTGCTTTCAGTGAAATACCCACTGTACACTACCTCCTCAGCACAAGATGAAAGGGTTAAAAAATAAAATAAATCACAGAAGCCCCAAAGACCCCTTCGGCGGGTCTTTTTTTTTCACGACACTGTGTCTCAGGGCATCTTAATATTTAAAAACCTATTAATGTGTTATACCAGATTAACGGGAAGAATCTCAGCTAATTGACGATACAAACCATTTTTACCAAAACAAGAGTCTCATAAGAAGCATCTAAATGACCCCTGAGCGCACTTTGGCACAGAACTCAAGATAAAGATACCCTTATTACTTATTGTAACTGCACCTACAAGATATCCGATTAAAGCTGAGACTCCACTGATTATATAGGTATAGTATCATCACTGAGCGATCGGAACTCGCGACAGGGGAAGCAAACACAGACATCACAACACGTAGCATTACGGAGCAAAAACGGGACATCGTCTCACCTTAGCTGTTATTCTGATCAAAAGTCGTGTTCAATTGCATTAAAACGAGAAAAAACACGGCTGAGGGTTAATCCATAGGTTAATAATGTGTCTGTCACTTTGAAAAAAGTACTTATAATCTATAGTTCCATTTTTATGTAGAAATCGGAGAGTAAAAGTTGGCTGCTAATGGTAGCCATCAGAGTTATTGCAGCTTCCAGTTTTGGCTATGCGTCACTCTCACTCCTTATTTGGTAATGTGTGTGTGTATGTGGGAGTTCCCCTCGATTCCATTGGCTCTAGTGGTTAAAAATAGATGTCAATCATCAAAATTGTCCAAGGGGGGCCAGAGATATGGAAAATCCACCCAAATGACCCCAGAAGTGTTTTTTTTTGTTGCCAAATCTCTCTAAAAAGGTCACATTTCACTTGTTTTGCATCAATCTTGATACAGGGTACTTATTATATATTTTGTAGTTTGGNGTGTGTGTGTGTGTGTGTGTGTGTGTGTGTGTGTGTGTGTGTGTGTGTGCACTGCCATGAAGTGCCTTTATGTGCCATCATTATACTTATGAGGTACAGACAACAGCCCTGCAGCCACTGAAGTGCGCAAACACACACAAATCAGATTCACAAAGACACACACACACACACACACACACACACACACACACACACACACACACACACACACACACGCATGCATGCGCACACACGGACGGTTTGCTGGTTAATGGAGCTCTTCTCTTCTTTAATGAGCGTTGTAGTCGTTCTTCTCTCTGCTGTCCCCCTCATTACCTCTCTGTCTTCCCTCTGTCTTCCCCTCTTCTTCCTCTTTTCTTCTCATTTGTACCTGCGCCTCCCTCTATATTTTTTCCCTTCCTTTACTTCTTCATTCTGTATCATCTTCCTTAATTCTCTTCAGTTGTGTGTTGCATCCTCCTTCGTTCTTACTTTCTTGCCTCCGTCTTTCTGCTTTCTTCTTTCCTTCTCTTCCTTCTTTTTTCTCACTCCATTGCTCCCCAGCACCGATGACACCATGTCAAGATACCATATTGTCTCATTCATTAGTGGTAACTCAGTCAAGGGCGACTTCTTCTTCTTCTTACTGTAGGTGTAGCTCAGTATCAAGCTTTAATTAAGCCTCTCTCACTGTATTCCAAACGTAAACAGCAACACATGACAACATTAAGCATGAGGTAGTTCAGTTTACCTCTTGTATTTTGAAAGGACTAATTGACTGGAGAACACTGATTAATGTACAAGCCTTTGTTATGACAGCACATTAACATTTCAACAGCTACCGTGTCCCACCATCAGCACATTACACATGCAGTCCACTAACAGGATGATTGTGGTTTGATTGGATAATAAATACAACAAGAAGCTGATCTCATTCTTGGAAGAAAAAAAAAAGGTTGGCTCTGTCTAGTAATCTACATTAAAGAACAATCTGCTATTGTACTCAAGTTAGAATGGGAAACTTTAAAGTAGTTAAAGAGGACATATTCTGCTCTTTTTCAGGTGTATATCAGTATGTAGTGTCTCTCTCTAGGTCTCTATGCTTTAATGTTCAAAAAGCTCTTTATTTTTCTCATACTGCCTGTGGTTAGCTGGCCGGCTCTGTTGTGATTGGTCAACCGCTTCGAGATGTCCCAACCTACCACGTATAATAGGGCGGTTTTGGCGCAGTGGGCTAGAGCGTTGATTATCAGATCAAGGGGCGTTGGTTAACACTAATTCAGTCAGTGGCCTCCACCTGGAAAACCATTCCTGTTGTCTCATTGTTGCCCCTATAGTGCACCCTTTCACACCCTGTAAACTAAGGTGTGACAAAGAGTTTATCGTGAGGAAACTCTCTACTGAAGTAGTCACTGATACTAGCTGTTTCATGGAGTCGCCTCACAATTCTCTTTCTGATTACTCAGACTTATCTAAGGTTCCTTTATGCTATCATGATCTCAAGGAGGTGTTTAGCAAGTATAGGGCAACCTTGTTACCACCTCATCGTCCCTATGATTGTGCCATGGACTTGGTTTCAGGATCCACGATTCCAAAGGGTCGGCTGTATTCGCTTTCTGCTCCAGAAAAAGAGGCCATGAGGGAATACATCACTTCGTCACCTGTTAAGCCCCAAAGACCCCTTCGTCGGGTTTTTTTTTTTTTTTTCACGAGACTGTGTCTCAGGGCATCTTAATATTTAAAAACCGATTAATGTGTTATACCAGATTAACGGGAAGAATCTCAGCTAACTGACTATTCAAACCGTTTTTACCAAAACAAAACTCATAAGAAGCATCTAAATGACCCCTGAGCGAAAAAACGCACTTAGGCACAGAACTCAAGATAAAGATACCCTTATTACTTATCGTAACTGCACATAAAAGATATCCGATTAAAGCTGAGACTCCACAGAGTATATAGGTATAGTATCATCACTGAGCGATCAGAACTCGCGACAGGGGAAGCAAACACAGACATCACAACACGTAGCATTACGGAGCAAAAACGGGACATCTTCTCACCTTAGCTGTTATTCTGATCAAAAGTCGTGTTCAATTGCATTAAAACGAGAAAAAACACGGCTGAGGGTTAATCCATAGGTTAATAATGTGTCTGTCACTTTGAAAAAATTATTTATATTCCATAATTCCATTTTTATGTAAAAATCGGAGAGTAAAAGTTAGCTGCTAATGGTAGCCACCAGAGTTATCGCAGCTTCCGGGTTTTGGCTATTCGTCACTCTAACTCCTTATTTGGTAATGTAATGTAATGTAGTCTACCATCCCATCATTCAAGGGTGGTTTTCACTATAAGTAATTTTTTACTGTGTTCAATCTGAATTTACTTTAAAATGAAAACATCTATATTGATTCTGACACTTCTACATCCAACTCACAGATGTAACCTTGCTTTAAGGGAAAAGATTATTAATTTAACCCTTTTAGAAGGGAAGATTGGTTATTTGTTCTGGGAATGTCATTTTTGAGCCTGAGACCTGAAAAACAGGCTCGGGGCTTAACAGGAGGGACCTATCATGCAAAATGCACTTTTGTACGTCTTTTATACATAAATATGTGTGACCGGTGTGTCAGGGAAATCACGCAGC
>NW_011353352.1:0-940 GCF_000735185.1 Notothenia coriiceps | reverse complement strand
GATCTCTGTAAACTATGTGTATTCACTGAATTACACTCTCTGCCTTTAACGGCTCATTGTAGCTCCAATAGCTCCAGCCCCCACCCTCCCTGTGTGCTGAGCTCCGTGGAGGTGGGGTTTCCTTGTTTAGCGATACACATCAAAACACAGCCAAAACTCATCCTGAGCACACACAAAGTCACAGCCGAAGTAAAAACAATAAGTGTGGCTTGATATTGAGTAAGAAAAAGGTTGATAAACGCTGTGAGAATGGGTCTGCAGAGAGAATTTCGCCGCGATCCCAACTGTCTGTTATCAGCCTGCAGCCAGGGAGGAGAAATCAGCAGAGCTGCCTGCACTGTGTGTGTGTAAGGAAGTCCGTGGATTGGTCAATTTGGACCAATCAGCGGGGACTTAACGTAACGGCTCCGCGGACGTAACGTAACGGATTGGTCCATTTGATTCCGGGTAACGCATGACCGTATCGCGTCATACAGATGTAGCACTTCATGTCAGACTCCAGCTTACAGCTTCCTGCCTACGACCTGCCTAAGACCAGTATAGAGGAATGTTAAGCCCTCCCACTATTTTCCAAGAGGGCTTTGCCAGATTTTCAATTTCAGGTTTTAACCAGGAGATGGCGCTTCATTCACAAATACAGAAAGACAAGTTTCATGGACTTTCAGTTGTGTTTTGAAGAGCATTTGAACACATCAATATTTTAGATCAACTAAAGTATATCTAATCTTGTAATTCAATAATATATAGTCTTTATATATTAAATAGTTATAATTATAATGTAAATGTTTACATTACACTTCTTTATTTGTTATGCTCATACTTTTACCTTACAATCGTTGCTTTAATATGCAGTATATGTTTTGTATATTTTTGTGTTTGCTTCCTCCTGCTTGCCTTTCGGACACATACTTTATGATTTTATTATTATTATTAATATGTA
>NW_011353351.1:0-1899 GCF_000735185.1 Notothenia coriiceps | reverse complement strand
AAATAAGAGCGCTTGAGAAATTGTGCAAGGCATAATAGTCAGAATAGTCGATTAATCGTTTCATTAATCGATAGATTAATCGATTATCAAATTAGTCGTTTGTTGCAGCCCTAGACAACAATAGGCTTCACTTACATTTTTTATTTCAATTCCAACCTTTGTAAAATAAAAAGGTTGGAATTGAAATAAAACAAATATATTTGTGTCTGTTTATAATGCCCACACTAAACAAGGCCATATTAGAGCACAGTGTAAAGTATCTAAGTGCGCTTACAGTAGTTTGCTGTACAGAACATTTTAGTTTCCCCACGGCAGGTGAATATTAGTAACTTCCGCTGGCCCATCAAGCAGCGAAGTCTCTTTTCCTAAGTCCAGATTAATATTTATAACCACTATTCCTGAACCCCCTTGTCATTCTCTCAAAGGTTAAGGAACAGTGATTATGAAAAGATTTAAGTTAGATCTATATGGTGCGATTTGAGATTTTACAATTACCCCTGTCTCCACTGTTTTTACACTAAAACCTGCCTGCTTGACCAGAGTCCAATCACACACAGTCTTTGTCCAATACATGTCCTGCATTGCTACAGCTGCCCAACTGCTTCACTGTTTGCAAAAGTAAATACATAAAATATGCATTAAAAACTTTACTTTCTATACCCTGCTTTACGAAGAACATAGGCTACTGACTTCCTGATACATTTCCATAGGAATCAATAATCAGAACAGAAATTAACATTTCTAAACGATGCCATTTCAAATGCATAACTTCTATTTGTAACGTATCTTTCCTGAAAAACGGTGGTATTATCACTTTTATTGAGATAAAATATATTCATTATGTAAAACGCATATTTGTGAATGAACACCAATGTGTGGATCCATGAGGATTTACTCCGTGGCTGGTCAGCTTACAAAAAGCACATGATGACAATGTTTTTAGAATTTCTACCACTGTAAGTGGGTAGACACTGCAAGTGTATAAATAGGATATTAAATAATAATCAGAAGTTAAATTACAAGAGCCACTCATTTGTCAAAAGCTTAGAAAGCTAGCTTTTTAGATGCATAGCCTACATCACTTTGCTAGCTAGCTAACTGAAAGGTTAATTGAATTCTGTCGTCTCTAGGTTAACTTTTTATTTGTATATGTTTCAACACTGTAGCTGTTTCCACCTTTCTTGCTGTGAGAGTTAGGGGGGAAACAATGTTGTTATGACACATTGCTGAGCCAGCCTCGTGGTAAATTACTAAATGGCCCGCAAGCCCAAAATGTAGTTCCCTTTCCCTAAATCCTGCAATTAATGTGTAGATGTTCATATTCTTTCTAGTGTGCGTGGCGTGCCACAATTTCCTGTCTAAGGAGGGAGAAAGTATGGTTGACTCACCCGCGAGGCCTTAGTTGTCTCCTGAAATGGGGAGCAGGCCACTCCTACGTGGCCATCTTGTTAGTAGATCCGTTGGTCGAACGCAACAGTGTCCATATTCTCCGTAGGCAGAGGCGCGGGAAGGTATTTTGAGTGGGGGTGCTGAGGTGCTGGACTCCAGTGAACACTATTACGGGCACTATAGAGCACGCACAAAAAAACTCCCCACACGCAAACACACAGTAAACCCGCGACTGTTACAATGAAGGCTCGATAATCAGCTCACGGCATATAGGCAGGGGTAAAGTGCTATTTTTTACGAGTGGGGAGCGGACATCACCTCCTCTAGGGGGGTCCGGGGGGATGCTCCCCCGGGAAGATTTTTTTTAAATATTGAAGTTAAAAGCATCAATCTGGTGCACTTTGAGAGCAACATGAAGAGATCTATGGATACATCTCTCAACACCCAGATGAAACACAACTGTAAACAGATTTACTTTTTCTTTATGGATATTTTACAAATCACTCCCCT
>NW_011353350.1:0-1474 GCF_000735185.1 Notothenia coriiceps | reverse complement strand
GTGTGTGTGTGTGTGTGTGTGTGTGTGTGTGTGTGTGTGTGTGTGTGTGTGTGTGTGTGTGTTCAACAGGATGAGGTAATACCATAGAGTGTGTATAAAGGGTAACACACACACACACGCATGTTCACACTGAACACTTTATTCCACATGTAGAGCAGGAAACACATGAAACACATTCACAGGACGTTTAGAGACAAGATGAAGACGCAAAATGTGCAAAATAGCATTTCTCTTGAAGAGCATTAGACGACAGGCTGCGGTGCATCGCTTAAAGGAATATTTAACCCACAAAATGATCATTAATGCGTCAGTCCCCCCCCCCCCGTGTTACCTCCAGACCTGGAAGAAAGGGTTGGTGTTCCCACGGTGAACACTGAGGACAACAGAGAGGAAAGTCTGGATGAATCTGAGAGAATCTTTGATAGAAAGAACATCTAAAAACCTCTGTTTACAAACTCTCACACAACTTGAGTTCAAGCAGACTTTCTGTTGAGTCTGTGTGAAGTAACAGGAGGAGATTCTTGGTATCATTCTGGGGAGGAAGTTTCCCTTTAATGCTCTTATTGCTGCAGACTCTGACTCTAGGTTATACTTCACACTGTGATCGCTTAAAGTTATATTTGGTTATATTAGTAAAGCTTAAGCCTGGCATTAGATCTCTTTACATTCAGATGTATGGCACTAAGTGGACACGCCCCCATCAGTGATGTCACAGCAGGTATCGTCCAATAGCGCTGCAGAGATGATGACGTATTTCTGTTGAAGTTAGGATAGCATCGTAAAGCATATCTTGATTTATGTTACAAAAAAATAATCTCTGTGTCAAACTTTGATGACACTTACACGGTTAGTTCAGCAGGATAATCTCCATACATACTAATAACAAATAACAAAATAACCGACCTCATCTCAGGCATTTCATGCATACATAACGCTGACTCATTTCTGGATTTAAAGACTCATAACTCTAGATAATTTCAGGGTGATGAAACTCATAACGATAAACTCATTCTAGGGCTTTTTTACGACTCATTCCTGCAGCACTTCAAAACACCTTCTGTGACATCACTTCTACCTCCATACACTCACTACAGCTCCTCCAGAGACGCATGGTACTGACCCCCCCTCACCCCCTATCCCCCATGAAGGCCCCGTTAGTCTCTCCTCTCTGGCTCTGGTTCCTCCTCCGGACTCTACCCAGGATCCTGAGCATCAGACTGGGGGACCGCTGGGGGCCTGGAGGGTCCACAGAGGGGTCCAGAGCCTCACCTTGGCCCACGTCCAGCCCTCCACTGAGTTCACTGAGGGGAAACAAAGAGGAAACCACACACACACACAAAGCCCTGCTTATTCCTCATGACCCAGATTCCAGGGTGTGTGTGTGTGTATGTGTGTATGTGTGTGTGTGTGTGTGTGTGTGTGTGTGTGTGTGTGTGTGTGTGTGTGTGTGTGTGTGTGTGTGTGTGTGTGTGTG
>NW_011353349.1:0-2952 GCF_000735185.1 Notothenia coriiceps | reverse complement strand
AACTGTGCAGTCAAGGAAAACTCACATGCAGCTAATTTCCCACATTTGACACATCAATATTAATAGGGATGTCCCGATCACCTTTTTTTGCTCTCGATCCGATTCCGATCATTTGATTTTGACAATTTGCCGATAGCGATTTTTCCCGATCCGATCTTTATGCAATGCATTAAGAGGAAAAAAAGCATTCAAGTTGTCCCTTAAGGTTATTTTTTTATTTAAATTTGATATTCTATCCAACATGGATATAGCTTCTTTCTTTCACAGCAGCATTGGATCAGTTCAGTTGTGCAGCATTGGATCAAAACAAAATAAAGCTTTCAGTACTCGTTAGCTTACTGCTACAATTAGACACTGCGCCCTGCCCACTCTGTTGCCAGATTTGAGAGAAATAAGCAACCAGGTCTATGAAAACAAGCCCCAAAGAAGCAACACATACATGATGTTCTGTCATTTGAAACCAAAACTAAGGCCTCAGGATGACTTTAAGACTTGAACATGGTCATTTTAGTTTTGTAATATTAAATACAACATTTAAAAAAAAGTATTTAAATTTTTTTTTTTAAAACTCCCGATCCGATCTTTTGAAAATCATGTGATCGGCTCCGATCCCCGATCACGTGATCGGATCGGGACATCTCTAAATATTGGCATGCTATTTTAAGCCACCAGACACCTGACATCTTTTCTTTGATGCAAGTTCATCTATTCTTGGCTGAAAGTCCTGAGCTGTAGCCACTTTCAGAATGGAGCCAAGGTGTTTGTCTGTGAGTCGGGATCTGTGAGAAGACTTGTTGATCTTCATCAGAGAGAACATCTGCTCATACAAATATGTGCTCCCGAACATGCTCAGGACACGGGCACACTGAAGGCGGAGCTGTGGCACTATGCTTGGGATGAATGTAGCAAACTCACCTGGCCCCAACAGAGTCAAACTTGGCCTTTAGTGGCCCATTGCATTGTAGTTCTATTAGTTCTAACTGTAAGTTATCTGGGGCGCTTTCCACATCAACTGAAAATGGATTTGTAAAAGGTCAAACCTGAATTTCTGGGTCTCAAAGTCGGAAAATCGCCTTTCAAATTCGGCTTTGAGTGTTTTCAGTTTTTCTGCGCATCTCTCATTCGGGAAAGCAGTGTTGAGGTTGTCTGCAACAGACTGACAGGTCGGGAAGTGAACATAGTTTCCCTGCTGCATTTGGTTCTCCCACAATCGCAGTTTTGTCCGAAAGGCTTTCACTGCATCGCGCATGTCCGTGATCAGCTGTTTGCGTCCCTGCAGTTTCACATTCAGTGCGTTGAGATGGTGCGTTATGTCACACATAAAAGCCAAGTCATGTATCCACTTTTCATCGGCCTGCTCGGCGACACCTTTCCCCTTCATAGCCATGAAACTAGCAATATCCTCGCGTACCTCATAAAATCTGTGCAACACCTTGCCACGGCTTAACCAGCGTACTTCTGTGTGGTATGGCACATCTTCATACTCCAAATGTCTCTCCTCCAAAAGTGCCCTGAACTGGCGGTGGTTCAAGCCCCGTGCTCGGACGAAATTCACCGTTTTCGTGACCACTGTCATGACATGTTCCATACCTAGCACTTTTCCACACAGGGCCTCCTGATGAATAATGCAGTGGTAAGCAGTCAGCTCTCCTCCCGTCTCCTTCATCTTCTCTTGCACATTTGCTACCAGTCCACTCCTTTGCCCACACATAGCAGGCGCCCCATCGTTCGTCAGCCCCACAAGTTTATTCCATGGTAAGCCGGTTCCACTGATGCACTCATCCACCTTTTTGAAAATATCCTGGCCGGTGGTTGTTCCGTGCATCGGTTTTAAGTCCAAAAGCTCCTCAGTAACAGACAACTGTGCATCCACTCCGCGGATGTAAATCGCCAGCTGAGCCGTGTCTGATATATCCCTGCTTTCATCCACAGCAATTGAGTAGTTTACAAATTATTTTGCTTTATCTTTGAGCTGTGATTGCAAATCGTCAGAAAGCTCATCCACACGGCTGGCTATGGTATTTCTTGTCAGACTGACATTGGCAAAGTTTTGTTTATTGTCGGGGCAGACAATGTCACAAACTTTAAGCATACAGTTTTTTAGAAAGTCCCCCTCGGTGAATGGCCTCCCTGATTTAGCGATTTCCTCTGCTATGATGAAACTTGCCTTTACAGCTCCATCTGTTAAAGATTTGGCCCTATGAAACATATTTTGCTGTTGTTGCCTGCCTTTTTTGAGCTCTGTGACTTTCTGAAGCCTCTGTTCCCTGTCCATGGTGGCATATTGCTGCTGGTGGGCCGTCTCAAAATGACGACGCAAATTATATTCTTTGAACACGGCTTTCGTCTCATTGCAAATACTGTAAGACACACAGGCCTCTCTTTATACTCAGTAAAGAAGTATTCTATCTCCCACCTCTCTTGAAATAGCGTCTCTTCAACATCAATCTTCCTTTTTTTTGACATTCTCTGTCAGGTGCGGGCTAGTTGACATTCGCAGACCGTTAATGCTTTTGTGTTGGTTGCTACGTAGGCTCCGCTGTAAGACACGCAATTGGCCATAGCAATTGAGAGCATTCTGCCTGAGCCAATCAGGTACCACCAACAACGTCATTTGCGTATCTTACTCTTCGTGCGCCAGAACAGAATCATACATTTAAGCGGGCCACATTGTATTGGTGATATAAATTGAGATGCGGGCCTGATCAAAATGGTAGACGGGCCGGATTCGGCCCGCGGGCCTTGAGTTTGACACATGCGCTCTAGGGTTAGGGTTAGTTTAATCAGAGCAGCTGTGATCAGTGTTATAGTCAGTGTGTGTGATGGAGGTGTGAGGTTACATCAGAGAGATGAACAGCTGGGAGCGTCTCTGAACTGAATGATTCTGTGATTAAACTGGAGGTCCCCCTACAGGACAGCAGACACATAGAATCACTAACAGACAAATATCTG
>NW_011353348.1:8709-13564 GCF_000735185.1 Notothenia coriiceps | reverse complement strand
GCCAAGAGGATTTCATTATCAGAGTCATTAAGCTGGCAAATACATTTATACATGAGGTTTCTTAAAACAGCTTGTAGAGTATTGACTCCTGCAGCCTCAAACATTTCACCTTCACTAGACCATCGAGGTCTCTTCAGCAATATTCTCACGGCATCATTATAAACTACTTGAAGTTTCCGTAAACTTGCTTTTCTGTAGTTTGACCACAGATGTGCAGTATAGAGCGGTGTGCAATATGCTCTGAACAGAGACATCTTCACTCCATCTGTACACGCACTAAACTTACGTAGGAGAATGTTTGCTTGTGCATACATCATGCTGCATTGCCTATAAATATCTTCATCTCATGTCATTTGTTCTGTAATAAAGTGTCCAAGATATTTTAAAGGTGTCCTGTCATGCTAAATGCACTTTTTGATGTCTTCTCTACATCAACATGTGTCCCCGGTGTGTCAGGAGACTCACTAAGTGTTAGAAAACAAACCCCTCTCTCTTTTCCTCCGCACCCACATCTCTAAAAACGGGGGAACAACGGAGCTGATCCAGATTCGCTGCGTCATGACCACATTACTAAAATGTGGGCGGGCTTTACACCCACGCGCCAATCAGAAACGTTGCTGTCAGAAACAATGAGACGTGTTCTGGAAGTAATATGGTCTGTGTTTACATTAGCATGCTAACACTCAGAGCTAACCTGTACTGGAGAGAGTGTGTGTGAAGAAGCAGGAAATCAAAATGAAGTCACCTTGTGGTAAACCTGAGAGAGAGAGAGAGTTTGAGCTCCATCCTGTTTCAGAGAGGATCCTTGATGTGGTTTGGAACATGATGTGGAGTTTCATCACGGCAGCATTTAGCTGAGTTTCTGCTGGGAGAGTTCTCCTGATGAGATCTACTCTCTCTCTGAAGCTACTGACCCAGAGTCAGCTCTTTAGGAACAGCTGGAATAGAGGGATATGAGGCTAGGGAGATCTGTTTGGTATTTTGAGCAAAGCACTTCAGAGACATGTTTTCTATGTATTTGTATATATCTGAGACCCGTAATATAAATGCCTAAAAATTGCATAATGAGACCTTTAAAGTAAAGGCTTCCTGAGGGTAATGTGAAGACACACAGCTGCCTCTCTTCTAATCGCATCAGTTCGCAGTGAAGAGGATCTCTCCATCACGCTGATCTCTAATCAGATTATCACCTGGTGGCAAGAGCCAATCACTGCTCAGCTCCTGACTCACAAAGGGGAGAGGATTGAACCTGTTATATATGTTAAACTTTTAACACAAGAAAGGATCCTTCTTAAGTTTTAAGTAAGATGTTTACTTTTTTGATTAGTAGAATATGTTAGGTACGGAAACACTAGATATTATTTCCGTTATTTTGAGATTGAATTATAACAACGCTTCTGTTCTTGAGATGTGTACCTGGACCGTTCCCTTGTCCCAATAATAGCTGCTGTTCCTCTGCATGGCTGAACAAACAGCTCCCACTGCTGTCAGAAGCAGATCTGAAGTCAGGTCTGAAGTCAGGTCTCTGAAGTCAGGTCTGAAGTCAGGTCTGAAGTCAGGTCTCTGAAGTCAGGTCTGAAGTCAGGTCTGAAGTCAGGTCTCTGAAGTCAGGTCTTGAAGTCAGGTCTGAAGTCAGGTCTCTGAAGTCAGGTCTGAAGTCAGGTCTGAAGTCAGGTCTGAAGTCAGGTCTGAAGTCAGGTCTGAAGTCAGGTCAGAAGTCAGTTCTGAAGTCAGGTCTGAAGTCAGGTCTGAAGTCAGGTCTGAAGTCAGGTCTGGAGTCAGGTCTGAAGTCAGGTCTGAAGTCAGGTCTGAAGTCAGGTCTGAAGTCAGGTCTGAAGTCAGGTCTCTGAAGTCAGGTCTGAAATCAGGTCTCTGAAGTCAGGTCTGAAGTCAGGTCTGAAGTCAGGTCTGAAGTCAGGTCTCTGAAGTCAGGTCTGAAATCAGGTCTGAAGTCAGGTCTGAAGTCAGGTCTGAAGTCAGGTCTGAAGTCAGGTAGGTCAGAAGTCAGGTCTCTGAAGTCAGGTCAGAAGCAGATCTGAAGTCAGGTCTGAAGTCAGGTCTGAAGTCAGGTCTGAAGTCAGGTCAGAAGCAGATCTGAAGTCAGGTCTGAAGTCAGGTCTGAAGTCAGGTCTGAAGCAGGTCTGAAGTCAGGTCTGAAGTCAGGTCTGAAGTCAGGTCTCTGAAGTCAGGTCTGAAGTCAGGTCTGAAGTCAGGTCTGAAGTCAGGTCTCTGAAGTCAGGTCTGAAGTCAGGTCTGAAGTCAGGTCTCTGAAGTCAGGTCTGAAGTCAGGTCTGAAGTCAGGTCAGAAGTCAGGTCTGAAGTCAGGTCTGAAGTCAGGTCTGAAGTCAGGTCTGAAGTCAGGTCTGAAGCCAGGTCAGAAGCAGGTCTGAAGTCAGGTCAGAAGTCAGGTCTGAAGTCAGGTCTGAAGTCAGGTCAGAAGCAGGTCTGAAGTCAGGTCAGAAGTCAGGTCTGAAGTCAGGTCTGAAGTCAGGTCTGAAGTCAGGTCTGAAGTCAGGTCTGAAGTCAGGTCAGAAGCAGGTCTGAAGTCAGGTCAGAAGTCAGGTCAGAAGTCAGGTCTGAATTCAGGTCTGAAGTCAGGTCTGAAGTCAGGTCTGAAGTCAGGTCTCTGAAGTCAGGTCTGAAGCAGGTCAGAAGCAGGTCTGAAGTCAGGTCAGAACCAGGTCAGAAGCAGGTCAGAAGTCAGGGGGGTGAACACATCACAGAGAGGGCTGTTGGTGCAGAGCTCCATGAAACAAACCTGTCAAACTCCAAACTGGAAACAGATTGGGAGCAGCCGCTCTGAAACACAGACAACAAAGGAAATCAAACTGAAAACCATCAGAGTTGTTGGCACACTGGGTGGCCTCAAACTGTCAGTGGCAAAAAGCACCTTGTATTATTATCAGCTCAAACACATCCAGAACACTTTCCTCCAAAAACACAGGTGCCAGATTTTAAGATAAAGACATTTTTCAGACCCTCTAGCGACAAATCAAGTGATTTAACAAAAATGCTAATTCCTATAAATGAGGCTTTTTGTTATTCCCCCCCAATGTGTGACATCACTGTGTGTGGAGTTATTTAACAAATTAGGCTTAATGTGGGCTTGAAATTGGTCTTGAATTGCCTTTGAACAAGCGTCAAGAAACACATTAAGAGGTGTGTGTGTGTGTGTGTGTGTGTGTGTGTGTGTGTGTGTGTGTGTGTGTGTGTGTGTGTGTGTGTGTGTGTGTGTGTGTGTGTGTGTGTGTGTGTGTGACCCAGTCTGTCTCTCTATCTTTTCACTTTTTAATCAGATCAGGGAACTTCTGATCAGACTTTTGGAAACTCGTCACTGGAGCACTATGACTCATTTTTAATCCATGTGTTACATTTCAAGATGCATGCGGTGACTACTTGTATGATTAAGGTAATGTGATTATGAGTCACAGGTTATTTTAGGTGGAGTTAGTTATTTATGAGCAACATTTCTGTCCAATTTAACACACTGCTTTGTATCGTGCTGTTAGAGACGATAAGGGAACATCTTCTACTTCTTCCTCCTCCTCCTCCTCCTCTTCCTCTCTGAGTGTATTTAGCCAGCAGGACTGCAGAACATCAACCTAAATGCTGAAACTGAGTTTAATCTAATGCTATCTGGAGGTAGGAAGTGGCAGACCCCCAGATATGTGTTTAGAGGATCATGAGATCAGCTTTGTGTTGGTGCAGATCCCAGGTCAGCGGCTAGGGGGAAGGATGCAGAATTAACTGGTTTCCTGGCTGTCAGCCTCTGTTGTCTCAGACGTAAATCACAGCCTCAGATTTTAACTGGAGACCGTCTGCCTGCCAGAGAGGATTGTTTTACAGATTCAGATCCAAACACTCACGTAAATCTCCAGAGGAAACTGAGTGGGAGTGTTAGCTCAGGAGGAGCCGCAATGAGCTAATGGTCACTCGTAAATAACGTTTATTTGTCTGTAAAGCCGTTAAACAGATCCCCGTTCAGCAGGAGGTGACGTGAAGAGTCACTCCTACTCGAACAAAGAAGACACATGAAACACTCTGAAGGAAGGATGGGAGCTTCGACTGCATCTTTGATAGAAATAATGAATCAAACTAGAATACATATTCTGTACTAAGAAAGTGAAGCTATTGCAGTAGCACTTCATCTGGTTGGGCTTATAGACAGGAAATGTACTTGCAGGATTCAAGCTTTTGAGTTTGTTTCTTCATGGTAAATGCACTTTGGATAAAAGAGTCACGTCACCACCGCTAAGCTAAAGGAGGCTAATGTTGGGCTATAAAGGAACTACAGCACGGTCACATGACTTCACGTCACCTCCGCTAAGCTGAAGGAGGCTAATGTTGGGCTATAAAGGAACTACAGCACGGTCACATGACTTCACGTCACCACCGCTAAGCTAAAGGAGGCTAATGTTGGACTATAAAGGAACTACAGCACGGTCACATGACTTCACGTCACCACCGCTAAGCTAAAGGTGGCTAATGTTGGGCTATAAAGGAACTACAGCACGGTCACATGACTTCACGTCACCACCGCTAAGCTAAAGGAGGCTAATGTTGGGCTATAAAGGAACTACATCATATATTGTTTTTTAACTGTAGCTCTGAGGATCTATAAGCCCATTCACTGAAGTGCTTAAAGTTTTAATGCAGCACTCAGATGTACATTTTCTTTGAGTACCAAATAACAAATATTATGGGGTGCATTTTTTTAAAGGTCTCGTGTCATGGCCATTTCTACTGATCATAATTCCATTGTTGATTTATACTAGAATAGATTTATATTGTTCAATGTTCCAAACTCACATTGGTTTCTCAAACAGCATCTCTGTATAGTATTTGTATTCACTCT
>NW_011353348.1:0-4525 GCF_000735185.1 Notothenia coriiceps | reverse complement strand
TTTTTTAACCCTAACTGATGCAGTTAGTCATTTCTTTAATGTTTGTTCTTTCTGATGTAAAGTCAAGGTTGTAACAGTTTGCAATTAAGTCGTGGGGGGCTGAACTCTTCCTTTGATTCTTTTGAATTATGATAATAATTACTGGTCTTTCAAATTTGAAGGAGGGTGAGCAAGCATCTTGAGGAACATTCATCATTAACTCCTCCAAAAAATATAGTTTATTTAATAATAAATGAATATGTGAATCATAACACTGATTGACAGCTGATAGGAATAATATGATTGTTAATATTATCATATTCATACAGACACACATCGATGAGACAGTTAATTAATGTACTTACTGCAGCAGTCTGCATATTTGGTACCCCTGCTGGTCTAAGAGTTAAACCAACTCATTCAGTTAAAATTCATTAAATTAAGCCTGCCACCTTATATATTTATATTTAAGGCTTTACTGATGTGCCACAATAATGTCACCTAATGTTATTNCTGTGTGTGGGGGGGCGGGGCCTCTCTCTGTCTGTGTGTGCGGGGGGCGGGGCTTCTCTCCTCTCTCTGTGTGCGGGGGCCTCCTCTCTCTCTCTCTGTGTGCGGGGGCGGCCTTCTCTCTCCTCTCGTCTGCGGGGCCTCACTTCTCCCTCTCTCTCGCTCTCCCTGTGTGCGGAGGGCGGGGCCTCTCTCTCTCTGTGTGCGGGGGCGGGGGCTCTCTCTCTATCTTCACTCCAGAAGAGCGACTCTCCTCTCTCTCTCTCTGTGTGCGGGGGGCGGGGCCTCACAGACACGCTGCAGCGGCGTGCACACAGATTTTTAAGAGTAGTAGTACCGTTAAAAACCTTAACGATACCCATCCCTAGATATTACACAAGTAAAGTGTTGAGAGAGTGAAATGTTACTTTACGACTTTCAACACTTGATGCTGTCACCTTGATTCAGATTTCAGATTCCTGTGTTTTCCGAACTGAATTGGTTTAAAGAGAGAAAACATTTTGACTAAAAGTTGACTAAAATGCAATGATTTTTCATCGAGTAAAACTGGACTAAAACTATGAAGGATAAAAAGGACTAAAATGTTTCGTCTAAAGACTAAATCAACAATAGCTGCCAAAATGAACACTGATCTGAGAATATAGTAAAATGATGAATGTGAACAAACACAAATACAGTTAGAATATAATCATTGAACTCCATACAAAGGAGCGTCCATGAGGATGTTTAGAGGGGGTTTGAAACCAGTCTGCACGCTGCACTGAAGAGGAAAGTCTGCAGCCTGCTCTTAAATGTGTTTGATGACTTCATCCTTCATCAGCAGTCAAGCGTTACTGACACACAGTGTTGGGAGCAAGGAGCTTCATGTGGGGGAAGCTTCTGGAGCAATGGAGTCAAAACTCAGAGACACAGAGAGAGCTGGAGCTTGATGTCAGACACTGAAGGTTTATTAGGAAATTACGGCCGGAGAAATAACAAGACATAACTTCAATTTGTTCTGAGCATTTTCTGACATTGTATAGACATGTTTTACATAATATACTGCAGGTCATTTTTCCAACCAATGTTTCTGCATTATTTCCTATTTTTTACGTATGTCTTGGATGTTTTTCCATTTTTGTTCTACATATTTTTCAAACGAGCTGCAGCATCTCACTGCTGTTAAGGTGCTCATTGTGACTCCTTGATATTCTGCTGGCTCGTCTAACCTGCAGGAATGCATCATAATCAATAAGGTCACCTGTTTGTGGTGTGTTTAAAGAACCAGGGTACATTCCCCTCTTTTGCATCTTGGGCTAAAAGAAGCTTAACCAGATAAGTCTCGTTCAATCTCTGTCTCTCTGATTGTAATTCAGAGTCCGTCGGTTTCCATCTCTGCTAACAGACGTCACGTTATCTCTTTATTCCTGCTGTGAGAAGCAGAATCTCTTTCACATATGTATTGAACATTTATCACATATGTTTTGACCAAATTGTTGACACTATTTTTAGGACTTTTTCCAGATTTGTTTTTACAATTTTTCACTCGTTTTCTAACAGTTTTTGAAATACTTTATGACCATTTTTCACATAATCTCTCCCGGCTTTCAGAATCAGAATCAGGTTCATCACCAGGTAGCTGGACCTGAATGGATTTAAATGGAGTAAAACATGGAATAAAATGTGGCAGTAATAATAAAAAGGAAACAGATATTGTGTGCATTGTGTGATATATTTCTCTCTGAATGGGATGGAAACGTCCTCCAGTTTAATGCCACCACCTGATATTCACAGCAGGAGGAACAGGACATCCATGGCTCGTATTCAGGATATATCATTTGAATAATATATTCTCTCTGAGTGTGGCTCGCCGTGTTCGCCCACCACTCACGAACACATCCTCTCAGCCGCTGGGTCCGTCAGGAGGAGTCCAAACACCCACAGCATAACTCTGTGTGCAGTCAGACTTTACTTTGATAAGTTTTCTTTTGTTGAGAAGTCAGAACTTTGGGGAAAGTGAAAAGCAAGACTTTTTTTACATATTTTTCGAAAACAATTTTCACGTATTTTTTGGTACATTTTTTGTCTGTTTTTCAAATATTTTATGACAATTTTCTAATTTTTTAGAGAATTTTTCACGTATTTTCTGAAAATGTTCACATGTTTTTAAAAGTTGTTTAACATATTTTACGTCCCCTTTTCATACATTTTAACACCATTTTTCACATATTTTCTGAATTTCTTTTACATAAATTATGATCATTTTTCACATATTTTATGATACATTTTTCACATATTTTTTGATACATTTTTCACATATTTTTTGATACATTTTTCACATATTTTTTGATACATTTTTCACATATTTTTTGATACATTTCAACATTATTTTTCAGACATTTATTTCACATGTTTCACATATTTGTAGGACTTTTTCCAGACATTTATCACATCATTCTTTGGGATGTTGGAAGCAAGTCACACACAATATTGCTAAATCCTTATTATACAAGATGTCGTGGAACAATCTTTTTGCACATTATGGGTCTCAGTGTAAAATCCTTCATTAAGAGACCCTGAACAGAACTCAGCGTTATCATCTCCACTGTTCTCTCATTTTCTTTTATTGAATCCCGTCGTTGTTGACATGCAGCTCTGACCCTGCTTTTTGTTGTTGTTTATTTCCCAGGTGTCAGTGGGGCTGCTTCACGGCCGAGCCTCTCACATCATCTGGCCTCCGAACCGCTGGCAGCGAATCGCAGCGTCTCTCCCCCCGAACCGAGGCCCGCTGGACGCTGAGGAAGAGGAGGGATGAAGAAACACATTTAATAACGATGTAAATGAGCCTGACATGTTGAAGACGCTCACACACAGCCGTACGGCACTTTGAAAAGTCATATTCAGATCCTCATCCTGTTAAATGTTTCTTTACTTTGTTCATTTTGCCAGTCATTTGCGCCATGAGTAATTATCTCAATGAAATACTTTTGTGTACAAATGCTCATGTGAATGTTTGTTGAAGACTTTCACAGCTGTACAAAACTCTCTTTCAATTAATGTTTGTTTTCTAAAATGTCCTCATCCTGTTGTTTAAACTGTCAATTTACTTTGTTTGTCATTTGTGCCATGAATAATTATCTCAATTAAAGACTTTATTGCACAAACACTCCCTTTCTTCCCATTTGTCCTGCAGCTCCAGTCAGCTAAAGTTAACCAGCAGCACTTTTTTTTATTTCAAACACAGAAAAAGAAATCATGAAAGAAAATACACGAACAAAAAGAGATTTAAAAGTTGGACTAGATCCCAAAAAATAAATAATAGAGTAAGACAGGGGTTCCCAAACTTTGCCATGCCAAGGACCCCCATAGAGCATTATCCTCTGGCGGGGACCCCCCTGTTGCAATTCTTTTTTTTAAATGATGAGTACATTATGATGGAAAATATGACAAATTAATCACTTAATACATTTTCTTAATATATATTTGTATTAATAATTAATAATCAGTTGTTCTTCTAAACATTTTTTGTAGTTACTTTTGTTTGTCATTCATTACATTCATTGTGTCTTCTGTTATAAACATTCTTAACACAATATTAAACATTAATATCAACAGTAAACATAGTGATTTCTGTCTTTATAATATTATATAATTTTGAACAGTAATATGAACAATTAACGTATATTTTTAGCATTTTTGAAAGCTACTTATGCCTTAATGATATTATATATAATATTCAACAGTAATATTAACAATAAGCATATTTATATTCATATATAAACATCAATATTTGCTACATCCGTGCTCTCATCCAGCTGCAGAGCGAAATATTCACTAGCTCTCACTTGCTCCAAAAGCTGAGCAGATACTCAGTTTCACTCTCAGTAGCATCGATTCTGATTGGCTTGAAGGGCGGTCGTGGGATTTAAAAACAAAAAAATAAAATATTAATACAAATAAAATATTAAAAGATTTGCATCAAAGGACACATAGACTGATAGATATGCAGTTATTAATAACATCTAAAACAAACTTCCCCTTTCCCCCAAACTTTGCG
>NW_011353347.1:2909-24703 GCF_000735185.1 Notothenia coriiceps | reverse complement strand
TTAACCCTTCACATTCCAACAGAAACTGAATAGGCAGATTCAAAGGATTTATTTCTTTGGAAATTTTATTTTAAATACAATTAAATCAAGTTATTTTGTTAAAACTACTGAAAAATATAACTAAAAAAAAATATTTTTGATATATATATATTTGTTAATGTTTTTAAATATTATTTTGTAGAATATCTTAGGCCCTCAGAAAGGGCCTAGAGGGCCCTGACGGCTCGCCACTGCACTTGATGCTGTTTCAGAGATAAAGCAAGTTGATAATGGAGTTTATGTCTTTTATCATTATCTGTCCCGATTGACACAAAAAGAAAGTGATGTCTAAATCTTTATTTAATACTATTCGTAGCCATGTCGGCAGCACCAGTGTGGCAGAGATGTTGTTCTGTTGGTCCACTACTTAAACCAGGGATCCTCCGACTTTTCTTCTAGCGCCACCAATAGGTAAACATTTCCATCTATCAAGTACAATATCTCAACATATACTTGATGAATTGGCACAGAACATTCATGATTCCTGGTCCCAGTCTTAACAACTATTGGATTGTATGCCATGAAATGTGGTCTAAATACTCCATTCATCCTCACGGTTAACAAATGATATTAGGTCAACATAACTTGATTGTTTTTTTTTACAACAAACTATTTATATTTCTGACACTCTGTACCTGTGTTTAATGGCAGTTTTCTAACATCAGCAGGCTAACGAACAAAACTAAATGTGCTTACATAGTAACATTACACCTGCTCAACTTCAATGTGATAGCATTTTCATTTTGAGCCTGTTAGCATGCTGACGTTAGCTTTTAGCTCAAAGCACAGCTGTGCCTAAGAACATCCTCTCAAAGCTCCTAGCGTGGCTGTAACCCTTTTATTGTGCATATGTGTAAGTTGCTACTAGAAAATGTAACTTTTTGAAATTGTTAGTTCTTTTGCTTGTTGGTGTGTTTGTCTGATTGTCAGCAGGATTACACAAAAACTAATGGCAAAGTGAAAGGCATTGGCCAAGGGAGAACCTATTACATTTTGAAGCAGATCCGAATCAAAAGGCGGACACACCCATAATTAATCACTTATTGAAATGGCCTTGGCAGAGGTCCGCAGTCTCGAGTGCCATTATAGGTCTTATTCTTGCTTTTCTTGTATCTGCACACAGGCTGTGTAGCTGGGAAATATAAAGGCCTTTACGGGAAGTCTTTTTAGAACAATTTATTTCATTTGCTGATTTGCAACTTCCACAGAGCGAGCTATTCAAACACAGAAAACATTTGGCCTGCTCTGTTTTATTGTTATCTCATCTGAGTGCCATGCTCTGCTTACTGTCAAACATCAGCAGAGAATAATAGGACAGAAGTGTTTGATACAAAAAGTTACCTTCTAAACATGGCATAAGAAGCCATATATAGCATGCCCTGCAAAAATGATTACTGGAAGCGTAGGCAAAGACAGTAAATGGCCTTTGATTTTTTCCTTTGAGGATAAAATTAAAGAAAACTCAATAGTGAAACTGATTTGATCAATACCCTTTTAGTGTGCCATTTACCAAGCCCTGCTCTCCTCAGCATTTTGCTTCTCCATCCTCCACTTATCAAGACAGACTATATTTAGGTTGTTGATCTCTAGAGCGCCTGTCTGGGCAGAGAACCCCAAGTTGTGCTGTCCTGCTCAATGTTGTTCTTTTTTTACCCTGACAGGCTCTCAGCAGTAGGTCTTCATCTTTGGGGTCTGTGTGATGCTGCAGATTCACCGTGTGTCCTCACATGAACACAACTGTTTAAAAAAAAAAAACTGGAAGCAATGTTACAAAAACTGCACAGAGCGGCCATGATGACTCATCAACATCACATTTCCATAGTAATGGTTTTGTCTCCTCTTTTGCAGTGGCTCGTGCACAGGAGACACACCACCACTCCTCAGAGAAGCCCCTGATTCAGTGCTACAAGTGCGGAGAGCCATGTAAGGGCGAGGTGCTGCGGGTGCAGAACAAGCACTTCCACCTAAAGTGCTTCACCTGTAAAGGTACGGCCATTGTAAACGGTGTTGAATGGGAAGTATTTACTGGTTTTGATTTGGCTCAGCTTTACTCAATGTGAGACAACCCTGATGTTAAAATCAAAAAGACTGTTCTTTAGTAACTAAGTGTGATTTTCTTTTTTAAAGGAGTCATCAGACAGCTTATTTCTGTCCTAAATTGGAAATAATTATGTGGGGGTTGTTGGAAAATTGGCAGCTAAGGTGTGAAGTTTTATTATTCAGCTAGTTTCATACTGTTAAAGTAGGAGGACATTTGCCTCTTTCCATTCACTACATACAGTAAATATAGTTAATTTTTGCTAAATCTGATGCTCCCGTTTGCAAAAGGTATGGAAGAGTCATAATGTGTAATGGTTCCTTATACTGAAAAAACTCAAACATTGACTTAAATTAAATGTATTATGTCAACAGATTATAACTGTATTAGGTTAGTTGAACGTGATAATAATACGTTTTAAATATTAAGTCCAACTGAATAGTATTGCTTTCAACCAACCTAACACAGTTTGTTGACATAATAAGTCAACGTTTCAGTTTTTTCAAAACAAAATACCAAAGCGCAACGGAAATAGTTTTTTTCCCGAGCTGTCCCAAAAAGCATCCAAATCACACCAAGTTGGATAGGAGCTGTCCCTAAAGGCTACACTGTCCTTCCCATCTTCTTCTAATGAAGGGGGTACGGTACACGGTGGTATGACTCATCTCCACTTCTCAGACACTTGTACTTTAATTAAAGTATCATCAAGACTGTTCTGACTAGTGACAGTGCAAATCCTTCGTTTATCCCAATTACTGATGGATCTCTGATTATGATGAAACCATCAAGCAGCTTCAGCCTTCTAGGCTTTTTGGATCTGTGACAGGAGCACTGTTATAGAGGTAGAGTAGATCACCAAGGCCACAGGATCACACAAGCAAACGCTAAGATTAAGACCTATATCTGTCCTTTACAAGTGGATATACATGCCTAGGTGGTGTGGAGTGTATGTGTGTGTTTGTGCACACAAGTCAGTGGTTGCAAAGAATACACAAGAACTGTTTCCAGACACGCCATGCTAATCCTTGTTCTAAATGTATATGTGCTGATGTGATTCTCCAACTTGTAAGACTAATTATACCGTAGTTGTTAGTTGTGGTCAAGTCAGGTAAGCTTATTAGGAGCTGAAGGAATGAGTATAAACACTGAAATGAGTTAGCATTTTAGCATTTACGCTTCCTTGTTTTAAAGTCAATGTATTTTTATGAATTGGTTTTTGGTAAGAAGCTTAAAATCATGTTTAAAGTTAAAAAAGTTCAAGATATTTAACCGTTTTGTTCTATGGCATGAAATATATCATTGAATACCACACTTGTTAATTTCAGGAGCTTATATGTGGCTCAAAAACAGCGGTTCTTCATCACGCCGAACACTAGTCTATATTTAGCTTAGTTGTCAGCCTTGGAATGTGTTTACGTTTTTTTAAAGCCGTGAATTTACTTTTTACTTTTTGCCATTTCATTAATGCTTCAAAAGTTATACAATTGTGTTAATATGAGTTAATATGTTAATGTTAATATGATAATGTTAATATGACTACTTAACAAAGGTGTAACTACAAAGTATATATTTTTTGCCACAGCGCTTATTTGCCAAAGTAATCTGAAATCTAATGATTTCTTCTAAGGAAACCAGTACGATGTTAACTTCCTGTGTTGGAATTAAAAAATATGTCATCCCTGGAGCTCACTTTTGACATTTATATTACCTCCTTGGCCAACAAACCCTAAACCGAAATGCATCAGAAAAAAACCTTTCAATTTCCCTGAATTCCCGTCAATTTAATTGGATAAATTGCAAAGAGGCATTTCATTTAATGGCATGCATCTGTTGAAAAGCTAAGGTCAGACTTCACAATGAAAGGCCACCAAATCCCCATTGCTGGTTTTCTTTTGACTCAGATAGCTTACAAGCTAATCTCATCAGCCCTGAGCTGTAATGCAATTAAATCTGATTCTCTTCCTCACCTGCACCCATTCATCCCCAGGATTTAGCCTGGCTCATTGCATAAGAATGATTAGGTGCCCTGGTCTCAGGCATCAAAATATTTTCCCTTTTAGCCGTGGCCCTTTTCAAAAGGCTACTACGATCCCAGCCTTACTCTGCGGTTCTGGAATATTTTGTGGTTATGTGGTTAAAATACTGCAGACACGCCTAACGTCTGGATCGTGATCAAACCGTATCTGGAGTTAACACAACATATGGAGACAGTGAGTCATATGAAATGGGAAAATCATGGGAATTTCACGTAAAAAATATGCCATATTTTAATCCATAAATTAAACACCTTGACATGACATCAGCACTACAAAATATGTTAAACCATGGGAGAACATGTTTTTTTCAATGTTGTGTCTGTCTGTTGGTCCGAATCGGATTAACAATATATAATGGATTGGCTCGACATCTTTGTAAAGATTTATTGTTTCCATAAGAACAATCCTAATGACTTTTCTTTCAGCACCACCATGTTGGGTTGAATGTCTAACCACTGTCAAATGGATCAATTGCAATATCACTATTGTTCAACTATTAGTCCAACACTTTATAATACTGCATATCAGGGCAATTGTAGGGACAAGGAGCCTGGGTAGGGGGTTGATATTTAGAGAAAAATAAATAGGGAAAAGTTACGAGAAAGCACTCCGAAATTCTCTTACATTCAAGTTATTAATTAACAAGAAAATAACTCTGAACATTTTTCTTTTTTTGTCAAGGAACCACATTGCTTTGCTTCTGCAATATTCAATCAACCTCATCACACCACAGGAAGTGCCACACTCATAGTAGTTCTTAGGCGTATGTGCTAAACATCAGCATGCTAGCGCTGCCATATATATACACATATATATATAGTAAACTTTAAATATGGTTAGCTTTAATACTTGATAACAGCATCACACCAACCTTACAATTATTCAAAACTGTTCCCAAATGAGTAATTCTGGCTTTGACAGTCTTTCATGTTTGAAGATGACAAGGTTAGATTTGAATAGAAGGAAGCTTGTTAGAGACCGACTATCAAGTAGGTAGTATTTAGAGCCAGTTATCTTCAGAATCAGATCAAAGCCATGTATTGGTCTTTACTATTTTATCATTGTTATTCCATTGAGAACTTTGACAATGAAAAGACCTTGCAGTAGTAGTGCTGATTAATTGACATAAGCCCTCCATGCAGAGTTCCTTCAAAGAGAGAAGTTCAGGGTCTCTCTAATTGAGACTGTGAGCACTGAGGAAAGGAGTTTCACGTTTTACTACACATTGTAATGCACACAGCTGTTAAAACATATTTCTCAGCATTGACTTTAGGCATTCAGTGACCCTTGAAGACTAGCAAGTATGAACAAAGCCATTAATGTGAGGAAGAGTTGGGTGGCTTGGTGGTTGGATGCTGTTTCTGTTATCCTGTATAGGCATAGCGTTTAATGATCTGACTCACACAGTGCTAATGTGTGTCCCGCACAGTGTGTGGCTGTGACCTCGCCCAGGGGGGGTTCTTCATGAAGAATGGAGACTATCTGTGCACGCTGGACTACCAACGCATGCACGGCACCCGCTGCAATGGCTGTGGGGACTTTGTGGAGGGGGAAGTGGTCACTGCCCTGGGCAAGACCTACCACCCTGCCTGCTTTGTCTGCACCATCTGCAAGTAAGACGATAAAGATGATAAACCACTGATCAACCCAGAGAATGAACTCTTTTGATTGTATTCTACTTACACCTATTTGGTCATTAGTGATGATTGTGATGGATTATTTTGTATAGACTATACATTGTTTTTTAAATGTATAATCCTATTCATTGTAACTTTGACAGGTATATCAGAAAGGTAAAGGGCTTGAAAGTATGTCAGCCTTTTCGGATTGAGTTAGCAATAAAAAACATATATTTGTTGTTCAGGTTCATTGTTTTCCAATATGTCTATCAATTCTAACCAAAATCCCCACACATACTACTTAGTGAAGTTATCTAGATCTTACAGTGTTGCAATTATGTGTAGCTTTCCAAAATAATAAAATGAAATTCTGCTCATCATCATGTGAAGTGACAGAGAGAATTCCCTGAGACAGTGTACCATGCTGTGTGTCACGTGTGTGTCATCAGATTATATTAAATATCCTCCTTAGGCGGTGAGTGTTGACACAGATCCACATCATGTCTCCCTGTCAACTACAAGCCATATCTCATAAACTCTTACACTTAGCATGGGGGCACAGCTCCTGTCTTGTTTACCAATTGTTAATGTCACCCCTCTTCCAGACGACCGTTCCCCGCCGGGGACAGGGTGACCTTCAACGGGAAGGACTGCTTGTGTCAGTACTGTGTGGAGCCAATGTCTCCGGGACCAAAGGACATCCTCGGCTCCAGCAGTAAGTCACCATTGTCTAATGAAAGATGCCCACAGGTTTAATGCACAGAAAGGTATTTGCTTTCACATGAGGGTACAGGTATTTTGTCTTCCACACATATTTTCATGCGTGGTATTTAATGTAGCTGTTGCCCAGTCACTTCAGCTGTGATATTTGCGCTGTGAAGAATAGTATTCAGGTTTAAATCAGGCAAGCTTGCCAACAATTTATTTAAAACTGCTATAAATCTGGATTCATTAACACAGTCATTACCAAGTGCTGTGCATCCAAACATTCAAACCTAAAAAAACATGACTTTGAATACTAGGGGAGGACAGTATGTTCGTTTTTTTTACTCTATTTTCAAAGGAAAATGCATTTAGTATCGGCCTTTCCATGTCCAAAGTTGCAATGTAATCTACAATTCAGTTTGGAATTAATTTAAATAAGCATAGGCCTATATACAAATAAAAACTAAATCAATTGCATTTAGCCGATTCAAAGATCTTAAAATGTAGGGCAGAATGTGTTTACAATGAGGTCCATCTAGAATATTTTCACTTAATAAAATAGTGCAGATAAAATAATATTTGTAATTGAAAATGTCACTAGTGATGAGTTTTCCAAGCTTTAAGATTAAGATAAGAGGTTTTTTTTACTTTTCTTTCTGAGTGTTCTGCCCAGATAAAGTAAATATCTGAAGCCAGCACCCGTTAGCTTAGCTTAGCAAACGTATTAAATACAACATTTCAATCAGTTAGTCTTTAAGGTGCTGGTTGGAAGATTTTGGTTAATTTGAAAAGAGCCAGGCTAGTTGTTTCCCGCAGCAATTAAGCTAATCTAATTAGCTTAGCTTCACTTAGTCACTTAGCTTGTATTAAGCTAAGTGACTGCTCGTTGTACCTTTATACAGTATTAAATGGACATACATAACATTGTCCTTCTCCTTTAAACTCTCAGTAAGATAAGGAATTTCCCAAATGTCAAACAATTCTTTTAAGAGAAAACAAGGTTAATGTTAAGGGGTAATTTGTGTATCCCAGTTGGTCAACAATTCCACTTAACTGTAGAGAAAAAACCTTGTAAGTAGCTCTCACACTACCCAGTTATGCCTAAGGACTGAATAATGTTGAGGTATCATTCATTCTCTTCTTTTCACAGCCTTGTCTTAGACCAGCCATATACCTTTATGATGAACACCAAGACATGTCCTTCTAAATCATGCATGTCCCTGCATTTCCTGTCCTCTGGCACAGCGAACTTGCAGCCCTCAAACCCCTCCTCTGATCACTTTCTTTCTTTCTTTTTCCACTCTTCCTCTTCCTATTCTTTCTCTATCACTCTCTTTCCCCCTACTGGTATCTCTGTTGGCGTTTGAAGAGCTTTTAGACAAGGTCACCTATGAATAAGGCATGCTGATTCTCCTCACGTCGTCATCGCAGGCGCAGCCTCGTTATGCCTTACGTTGTTATCATCCCCTGTGGTTGCAGTGGGCTCTGTGTTGCTTTCATCCTCTATTCATTAAAGAAGAGATGACAGGAAGATTGTAGGTTTAGAAACCAAGCCCTTGCACTTTTAAAGCCTCGGGATCCCACTTGGATATGGAGTGAGCTTTTAGAGCCATGGTGGGAGAGCAGTGGATGATAGAAAGAGGCAGCTGTCAGAACGTTGGTGGTAACACTCTGTCACCATCTAGTGTCTTGGGTCAGAACTGACAAGACGTCTCACTCCATGCTATTATAAGCATTTGTTGTGTAATACAAATCTTCAAGTGAGCATGTATTTGTTCTTTAGGCATTTCCTTGCTCTGATATTCTATTTTCTTGTAGTTGTTCACTTAAGAACACTTCATCTTTTTGAGCAACTTTTGCTGTTTTCCGCAGATTGCGCAGGATGTGGTCGAGACATTAAGAACGGACAGGCTCTTCTAGCATTGGACAAACAATGGCATCTGGGCTGCTTTAAGTGTAAGGCCTGCAACAAAGTGCTGACCGGGGAGTACATCAGCAAGTAAGCGGCTCACACTCACCTTAATAACAGGCCTTAGTAATGTTTACACCATATTCTCACACAGAATATGAAATGTCCTAGGACCTAAGTCCCTGCTGTTTATATTTGTCCGTCTCCTCTCAGGGATGGCGCCCCCTACTGTGAGAAGGACTACCAGATCCACTTTGGAGTTCAGTGTGAGGCGTGTCATCAGTTCATCACGGGGAAGGTGCTAGAGGTGAGACACACACACATCACATTCTTCAACTTCAACATCCCTCTGATGGTTGCTTAGGCCAGGCAAATGGACTTAATATTGCTCCTGGATTTCATATGAATCCTGCCTAAGGTATGTTACAGGAACATACACCCCCGAAAAAAATTAAGAGACCACCGCAGCATTATCAGTTTCTCTGGTTTTACTATTTAAAGGTATGTGTTAATATATATTGTATTCTATTGTTGTGTTGGAATTGAACAGATACTGGAATGGAATGGCTGCTATACATGTAGAGATTGAGATTGAAATACAATTGGAGTGGTCTCTTAATTAGTTTAGAGCTTAATGCTTCTAGTTGAATTTGAATTTGTAGGCATTACAATTACACCAGATACATTTAGGAAATACATTTCAGGTTTTAAATGAATATTTTATTGAGTGGATGTAGGTTCATAGTTGAAACAGTTTAGGAGTTTGTTGTAAAATCTAAATTCTGCTTCCCATACAGACAGGATGATGCCTCAGAGTGGAATTATGAAATGTAGTTTGATAAGCTGCAGTGTAATCCCTTGGCAACAGAGCCAAATAGACTCTTGACATGATGGTTTGCAACTAAAAGATTAATTCTTAGGATATATTTACATCTTTCTAGCTCTTCCTCAATACAAATGCTTGCACATACAAGCTTGCTTTGCCACAAGTGATATATGAATATTTAATAAAACACCTAATGTGGTGTGACATTTCAGAAGTTATCACTGCTCATTAATACTTCATGTAACGCGGCTGTTATGAAACTCTTTTTATTTAAGAGACTATATAAAGTGTTACAAACAACTCTGCTCACGGGTCTCTTGAACAAGAGCTGTGTGCCTGTTCTCCAGACACTGAGTTATGTGTCATTAAATGGTACCAAAATGTCACAGCAAGGCTTTTAGTAATCCAGCGCCAGGGCAGGACTTTGTGACAATAGGAAAAGGCCTAGGCATCTCACCACTGAGCTTCTGCCAATGGATCAGTGGTCCCACAGCCACAGCAGTCTGTCTAATAGTCTAATCGCTGACCCAAGACCAGGGTCAAATAGCGCTGAGCCATCGGTGGGTTTGTAGAGTCCTCTGGGAGGGTAATGTGGATGGCTTATTAATGCAGGGGCAATTAATCCAGATATTAAAAGTTGAGAGGAATACGGAAAGTATTGTAATTGCACACTACACATATAGCATAAGTACTTGTATTGATATTCTGTTTCACAATGTATGTGAAGAGAGTATTGGGAAAGAGCTTTGAAGTGCTCGCTATAGCCGCTTTGTCAAATGTTAAAATGCAAATACAAGGCGCTCCATATCTCTGAGTGGCCACTTCCTGCCTGAAATGTTACTGAGAGAGATTTGGGTATTTTATCACCCCCTGGTCAAAGTATCACATTGGTGTTATAAGGGTGCTCTCTGCATGCAAAGAGCCACTTCAATGCAGAGGAAATTCAGACGCTCCAGCCGTCAAGTCGTTTTATGCAGGTTATCACAAAGAGGAACATTCTCATATTGTAGGCAGGTTGGCTGTGTCAAACAGACATTATTACATTTCGTACAATTTTGAGGAACTTGTACATTACTTGAGTATTTAATTCAGTATAAATTGAATTCTCCATAATTGAATACTCGAAAAGAGGCTATTTTTTATATTTCGGAATATGTTTCTGCTGTTAATACTTTAGCAGAATTTTCAATGCAGGAGTTTAACTTGTAACGCAGTATTTTACTGTCTTCTTACTTAACCTAAATAAAGGATTTGAGTACTTCTTACTTCTCACATGAACTGTCGGAGAAAACATATTATACATTGTTATAATGTAACATAATATACATTAAACCTGCAGACCAATAAGAGGGGAACATATTCTCCAACAACTGCCCAGTTCAACTATCTCATCAGCAGTTGTTTTTGAAGGAAGTGAGAGCAGTTACCCAGGATCTGATGAAACCACCCCATTAGGTCTCAGAGGTGAAAGAGAGGTGTAGCTAAGAGCAGGTAAAGCACTGGATTTTTATCCTTTTAGACGCAGCTCCGCTTCGCTCATTTTACTGCGGGCTTCATTGATCTTCATTTTCCTGTGATGTCAAGTCTGTTTTGTGCGCTCTGTGTTTTCCAGGCCGGAGATAAGCACTACCACCCCAGCTGTGCGCGATGCAGCAGGTGCAATCAGATGTTCACAGAAGGAGAAGAGATGTATCTGCAAGGTGAGCAGGAATACGTGCTTTATCACAGCCACCTGAAAACCTTTGTTAACCGTTAAACAGAAACTGCAGAAGTGCTTGCTCCTTTAATATCTTGTTTTACTGTTATTAGTAAAAGGAGCCTATTCATATATTGACAGTATATAGATTTGTGACAAATTAAGGGAAAGTATCTATAAATATTATGTGTGTGCTGATACGCTGTACTGCTGAAACTGTGTATTGATCAGAAACTACTCAAGAGATGAACACAATTCATCAAAACGATTATTCATTTACTCAAACCACAAACATCTTTTATTTTTACCATCCATTTTGTTTAAACATTTAATAAAAAAGAAAGGACAAACAAGTCATTATTAATGATGGTGGAATTCATTCGGGTAATTTTGATTTGACGCCATTGCAGCTCTAGTGTGAAAATAATGATGTTTAGCATTTGATGACTTGATCCATGTTGCAAATTTCAATACAGACCATCTTTGCATAATACTTTTTTTCTTCAATGTGCTGTGTACCAGGTGTTTATTAGACATCCTTTAATAGGACTGTCAATAACCCATGTAACAACTCATTTGTCGCCCATCTGTATAGTTGGCAGAGTATGGAAATGCATACTAATAATGTGAATATACTGTAACCATATGTTACCCTGATTATATTTTCTCGCTTTCCATCTCCTCAGGATCAACGGTGTGGCATCCTGGCTGCAAGAACACCACCCGAACAGAGGAGAGACACAGAGAGCGGGTAGGAATTTGGGCCTCACTGACTCCATTGTCCCTGACTTTGTCCGGAATGAGAGGACCTTTCTATTCGTGTCTCCTGACACATGTTTTTCAGGAAAAGATAAAAAATGTGGAATATATAACGAGGGATTCCGCATTAGCTGTTCCAGTTCCAACAGTAAACTATCAAACCTAAACCTGTTGTGGTTCACATCATTTGCCTATTGAGGCGGTGTGTGTGTGTGTGTGTGTGTGTGTGTGTGTGTGTGTGTGTGTGTGTGTATTGTTCATGTGCATAATATTTACATGTCAAGCTTGATGTGTGTGTGAATTGTGAGTCGGGCTGGAGAGGCAGAACCCCTGTGTGATGTCCTGTGAACCCCCCTCTCCCTTCCTCCACAGCTATTGCCTCCGTCCCTCTTATTCCTCCAAAAAACAGAAAGGCAGGTACTGTATTCGCTATTGGCTATGAGATGGCATCATCCTGTGTTCCACCATGTACATAGGACACTGTGTGGCACTGTATGCTGCCATCTGCTGGAGACAGCCTGCAGTGCCCTCTTTGTGTCATATGAAGCCATTCAGTCTTGTCTTTCAACGCCTTATTCTAAGCTCATATCAAAATACATTAAACATAATTATGCACACATTTGAAAGAGCAGACACAATATCAATATGACTTCCAAATCCCCATTCTACCTGTGAGGTGAAAAGCTAATTTAAAGGGATAGTTTATTTTTTGAGATGTATGTGGTCCATTGTCAGTGTATGAAGGTGTGAAACACACATGACCACTGGCAAAGAACTTAAGCAAAACTTAATTTAGAAGCCTAAAAAAAGGCCAGAAAAAAACCATCAATATTATTGATTATATTTCCACTGCTTTACCCTGCTGACAGACAGTCCTTTCTGGCAGGTAACAGTAGTTATTACATCCATTTGTGCTCTCCATTGACAAAAACAATAATTCTACTACACAGATTACAGAGGTTTCTGGACCACTGCTGCCTCAAACGATTTGTGTAATTTGTGTAGTATTTTGAATTGAGTAAGTTCACTTCCGTGTTTAGTGTTGTAAAATGACAGTTTTTGTCAATGTAATCTAATGGCTTTGGCAAGAGCATAAATAACAGCTGCAGTTCAACCATCCACAGCATTATATTGCTAATAACTGTGTCAGTACTACTTTCTCCTTCAAAACTGGGCGCCTGCCAACCGCCATGCCCTTCAGGTAATACACTGACTGTGGATAAGTACCTTAAACAACACAATTGAGAAGAAAACCTGAGCTATCCCTTTAATTACGCTACATTCAGTCTCGCTGATGCCATTCAAACTGTTCATTTCAAATAAACTGGCATGACGTTTTCAAGGACATACAATCACTGTGCATAAAAGCGCTCATTCACTTTGCAAATTTGCAAATGAATGACCTAATCATGAAATGACATGTTAGTATTTCCAAGTACCTCATGTTATTAATGAAACTTAAATACAGGGTTTGCAATTCCCTCTCATCGCTCATACAATATAAAAGCCCAACAGTGAAATGTTGAAATGTTTTGGGTGATAATCACGGTGTGCAGATGGCAGGGGGCTGCGGATCATGGGAGACTGAATTCCTAACAGACTTGTTTCGACTAACCGCCACTTATGTGTTTTTCTCTACTTCTCACAGCCTACGAGGTCGTCATCGGAGAGTATTTGTTCCAGACCTGGTTCAAGCATACCTGGCTCACCGGGTCACACGATCTATGTAAGAAATATTATAGACCTACATCCAAATAGATGTAACAATCGTTTTACTCGTCAGAAATTCCCTTATTTAACAACATCCTATTTGACCTTGTCAGTTATAGAAATGTCCATAGTAGTAATCTCCCTCTACCCTTATGTGTGTATGCATGTTTGTTTTTATCTCCCTAGGCAAAAGTAGACAATGAGATCCTTGATTACCGAGACCTAGCTGCCATTCCAAAAGTCAAAGCCATTTATGACATTGAGCGCCCTGATCTTATTACGTATGAACCTTTGTACACCACCTCCCTGGATGAGAGAGACGAGAGACGAGAGAGTGTGGGAGAGGTAAACACTCAGGCCGCATGCACTTTTTCCTGCATGCATGGCGTCTTAATGCACAAACAGTACTGTGCATCAAGACAAATGTTCCTCTTATGATCCTCTGTTTTGTTGTTGGTTTAGTTTTTCTTCTGGTAAGACTTTTACAATACACAAAGAAAACCTTTTTATGCTGTTTTCAAAGCTTGTATGTATCACTGAACATCTGTGTCCCTCACAGCTCCACACTGCCAGGAGGGAGCGTTCTCCCTTGCCCGATGACAAGGTAAGATATGTCAACCTGTGCTGATGATGATAAATGTTCTTAAAGGAAAGAGCAGAGGTGAGCATCACATAAAAATGAGACCATGTGCATTGTAGCTACACAGCTTGCAAAATGTGAAAGATCAGCACATAGTGGTGTTTTTTTTTAATAGTGGCTAAGTGATATTTATCTGGCTGTCTGGGCTCTTTTGCCTCTATGGAGCAATGCTATATTAACTAGATTAATGATCTTGTTTTAAGAGAGGGTCTTTTCAACCGAGCTATAATTCAGACCTGTTTTATTCTTCCCAGTCCTCAAGGAACATGTCACCAACCCCATCTGGTGAGGTGAGGATATCACTTTATTTTAATTTTCCCCTGTGTGTGATGTACATGCAGTATATACACATTTGTATTAACACCAGCAGGTTGTGTAATAACCTGTGTGTGTGTGTGTGTGTGTGTGTGTGTGTGTGTGTGTGTGTGTGTGTGTGTGTGTGTGTGTGTGTGTGTGTCAGGGCTCTTACGACAGGAGGGAACGCATCCTCCAAAGGTCAACCAGTCAGGGCTCGATAGGATCACCAGTTTATAATCGCCATGGTTACACCCCCTGTCTGTCACGGTCTCCTCAGCATTTTCACAGGCCAGGTGAGTATGTGTTTGTGCGTCTGTGGGCAGATACGTGTATTGTTACATTGTTCATAAAAGAAAGAGGTTATAGTAAGGTGGATTGACGTGCTCATTACTATTCTGTTAAAACATTGTGGATGAGTTCACTGACCCTCCACCTTAAGGTTCTTGCTTCACTCCTTCTGATGTTCTTCTTTTAAGGGGAATTCCAACAAAATTACCTTTGGGTTATGTTAATTATTTTTGCCTTTAAATTAAGAGCAATCCATTCGTTTGCAGAATGATAACCTTAAAGTGAATTTTGCGCCTTTAACACCACAATTTCTCATGAGTTTAATATTCTTTCCTTTGAAAAGATTGGTTTTAAAGGGACAGTTTTGTAAATTTCCCCTCGAGTAAATTTGTTCTGATATTCTGATTTACACACAATACCAAAAATACATATTTTCCATTTTACCTGTAGTGCTATTTATCAATATAGATTGCTTTGGTGTAAGTTTCTGAGGGGAATATAAGTCGTAGAGATGCCTGCCTGCTCTTGACTTGCTAGTCTGTTGGGTTTTTCACATGATTCATTATTGGTGCTTTGAGCACCAAAAAAACGAATTGCCATATAGTTATTTCATATTCAAAATGAACCTCTACGTCTAATATCTCCAACAATAGGCTCCTCACACATTCACAATAAAGATTGATAAAGAACACAATAGGTAAGAGGAAAAATATGTGTTATGGCTTTTGGGTTTAGCTGTCTTTAAATGTAATATCTTTACATGTTTATTATTTGTTTTATCTTGAATACTCGCTATCTCTCACTTTGGGTGACTTTTATTTCCTCTTTTTGACTTTTGATTCCTGTATATCTTCCTTTTCTTTTGTTCCTCACCTTCTCACCTTCTATCTCCCCCCCACTATCCACTGCCTGGTTTGCTCCTGGGGTTTTTGTCCCTTGCCCCACACCCTCAATCCCTGCAGAGGCTCTGACAGGCATGCAGAAGCTCTGCTCCTCCTTGTGCAGTAACAGTGTGGGCTCCAGAAATAGTGACTCACGCCCCACCTCCCCTTTCAGACACCACTTCCTCCCCCATAGCCAAGGTAAGGGCCCCACTCCACTCCTCTCCGCTGCCCCCCCTAAGGCAACGCATCACCTCCATCCCCACCTGGGACGCCACCTCCCCGTCACTGCCCCATCTGTCATTCTGGATCCATCGCCATTTCTCATTAAAATGTATCTATCTTCCTGAATGATCATGCGGTCAAATCATTGATTATTCACTAACTCGCATGCCCTTCTTCTTCACCTTTGACTATCACAGCCTCCGCCAAAGTAGCTGACAGGCTCTTTGGGCTTGTGTTTTTGCAGTTTTGCATGCACTTGAGAGATACCACTAATCATAATCCAATATCCAAACTGACAGGTTTTTTTTTACAGAATGAATCTCTAGACCCCAGTAAACTGTAAAACTGAGATAGAAAAAGGTTCTGTAATATAAGTTTGCCGTTGCACACTGTGTGGAGTCATTAACTTCCTGACTGTGAACTCTTATCAAACTGTGAATTCACATTATATTTTAGACTAACATACATTATAGTTCATGAATCATTGCAGTGCATATCCCAATTCGCTATTATATAGTTTGTTCCGCTTTTGTGCTTTCCTTCATACACATAGCATACAGCTCCATTAACTGCATTTATCAAAAGCTACCAGAATGTCTCCCACCCGCTCAATATTACCTCCTCTGGTCCCATGTGCTGCGCCGCTCAGACTGTGGTTCCCCTTCAGTTTCCCTGCTTATGTTCTGTTCTTGGTTCTTCTCACTGGAGGCACTGACCCCCCGAGTGGCCGGAGCTCCCCCCTCCCGCTCAGGCCCGACAGCCGGCCGGTCACCCCGCCTCTCTCTCTGACCCCTAAACATTTCCACCTCCCAGGTAGGAGCTGGAGCGCACCCTGTCACTGCTCGTCCCTACTTTCTATTTATCTATCTTTCTATCTTTCTTTCTATCTATCTACCTATTTATCTATCTATCTATCTATATATCTATCTATCTATCTACCTACCTATCTATCTATCTATCTATCTACCTACCTATCTATCTATCTGTCATTATAATCCATTTGGGATCAGCTTTTGCTTTTTCCCCTCTTTCATTATGCTGGAAAAACGGTGATTGAGTGTAGTCCCTATGCATCGTCATCACTTTGTGTTTAAATAAATGTTTAATATGTGTGACAGAGTCACTGTTTGCTCAGAGAAATGACTTTTCTGTATGTATCTGAATGTTTTCAGATCAAGGGAGCAACATCTACAGAAAACCCCCCATCTATAAACAACACGGTACCTTTCCTCCTCTCGTACAGCCTGTGTGAAAAATGCCTGAGTACAAGTTCAAAGTAATACTTCTCGGTAGTGTAATGTTATTGAGCTGGGCTCTTGACAGAAAGTAATTTTGTTAATCAAGTCAAACTATGTATTCATTTGACTGTGTAGTCATCCCCAGTGTCAGTGTATGAGCACTGTTTGAAGTCTGTCTCCAATCCTCTTCTGTCTGACCTGTAGCTTGTTTTACACACTGCACTTTGTCTCTTAACAAGTCACAGTAGCAATTTTCTCAAAGCGAGATTATGTAACCTTTGCCGAGCTGTGACAATTTACAGGATAATGACTCCTCAATTTCATGAAGAGTCATTTGCAACCTGACTAAGAGTGAGAGGAATTACACCACAACCTCTTCTACTGTATATCCGTCGCTGATATAAAGTAATGTAACAATAGCACAAGTAGAGACGGTTCATAAAGTCGAAAAACTCATATTGTCAGTTACATTGACTTCATCTAACTGAAGTTTGCCCATTTTAGCTGACATCAGCCATCATTGTAATACAAAATACTTTATTATTATTTTTAAAATCCCAAGTTTGCTGTTGTGGCCGTCAGCCTTATTTTGCCAGCTACTGTTAGCATAGCATTTCACTACAATAATCATGAAACATCCTTAAAAACAAGGCTCTTATCCATCTGTGATTAGTAAAAGGCATTATCCAATATTCAGTGACTTGTTAGGAAAACATTTATTTGGCATACACCTGGACGACCGAGATTCCTGATCGTTAAGACCTCGATCGATGATCCGATGGTGCTGAAATGTTTATTTGTGGGTGAGACTTACTGAGACACTGATAGATCAGTTCCTATGGTTACAACCTAGATACAGATGCCATAGCACGTCAAAGCAAGTCTGCTGATGAGATCATCAGATCGGCCACCTTCCCCGCTGCCCATGCTCCATCTCCGGATGACAGCTCGCGGAGTGAGGGCGACCGCTGGCCTTGCTCTCTTGCTGTATTAGGTACAGTAGGCTCTGATGGGCATGCTTGCACTGCTATCTTCTGGTGGTGCAATAGACAACTCACCACAACCTAACTCTTGTTGTTTCACCCTTACAGCTGCCCCTCTAGCTTAACTGCATCCCCGCTTCAATCAGAGCTAACGCTTTTATTCTGGCATTACAGTATTTTCCTTTATTTGCCCGTTATTTGGTTTCTGTTGCTGCCATATTATTTTTCTGCTTGAGGTAGCATCAGTTTCACTATTTTTCGTTCACTTACTGCACATGATGGGTGCACTAGCTTTACACAGTAGTGCCACAAATGACTTGGACAGAGATAACTGAGACTGACTTCAAACTTGTCTGTCTGTTGTACATTGTGCTGTTCTGTCTACAAAATCTTGACATGAATGATGAAGTGTAAACCTCACGGCATGTCAGTCGAGCCAAATATTCCAATAAGTCACTCTGTTTGTCTGTCTCGTCAACTCTGTCTCACATTTGTGTTCTTCCGTCCACCTATTGCTCGTAAACTATGTGTGTTCCTCACTGCTCTACAGCCGAGTGAAGCAGACTCAGTGTTGTGTCTTTCTCTAAATGTGACCTGTGGATGAAGCATTTCATCTGGTTGTACTTGACATACAAGTACATGTGAAGCATGGTTTCCTCTAGTGTGTTTCAATGTGTGTGTATGTATATATGGTTTTTAAATATAAAATATTTTGGCCCGTTAACAACCATTGTAGGTTCAGAAGGGGGTAGACGATCCAGAGAAGAGGAGGAGGAAGACACCTTGAAAAAAAAGCAGATCCACGAGGAACATCTCAGCAAGGTCAGGGAGGTTGTCTTGAATCTTCAACTTAAAGGGGACCTATCATGCAAAATGCACTCTTGTACGTCTTTTATACATGAATATGTGTCCCCGGTGTGTCAGGGAACTCACCAAGTTTCAGAAAACACAACCCTCTCTCTTTTCCTCCATACCCAAATCTCTAAAAACGGGGCTGCAACGGAGCTGATACAGACTGATACGGATTTGAAAATGCTCTGACGTCAGGAACGAGGAGCTCCGCATATATGGCCAACTCTCCGCCTATCAGGGGAATGGGGGGTTGGGTACTTATGCCAGGCCTGTAAGTGGCGCTGTAGTCTGCCACAAAAGCAGCGAAGAAGACTGGACTGGTTGCCATGGTTGCCCTTCTGTTTATTCTCCGCTGTGGCTCTTTTTCTCCCTCCCCGAGGCAAGCGTTTGCTCCTGCTGCTGTATTTCAATGCAATTCCTCCCCGTCGAGGCAAGCGCTGTAATTCTCTCCGGTAGTCCACCAGCAGATGACAAACACCCACCTCTCCGCCTCTTCCAAGGAACGAGGGGACTGTGCGGCAGAGTTTCAGTTAGATTTTTTTTTCGCCGGTCAACATGTCCGTTAAAGTTTAAATCTTCCGGACAAAATTAGAAAAGTGCCGGTCAAAGGTCTTCTTTGTTATTTATTGAGCTTTAAAACAAATGAATAATGACTCTATATAATCATATAAGAATAAAACACGGAGGACGGAGATCTCTTTTTCTCCCCCTCTTCTGAGAGCCCAGCAGCTGATCTCAAAGCACGCCTTCCTGCAGGGGGGCGTGGTCAGCTGCAGCTCATTTGCATTAAAGCTATACGTCACAGAATCAGCCCCTGCAAAAACAGGGCTAGAAAGGGCAAATACTGTAGAGCGAAATGAGGCATGGCTAAAATGCAGGATCTGTTTGGTATTTTGAAAAAAAACTATATTTATATACTTTATATAGGTATGGCCCTACAATATATTGTTCAAATATAGCATGATAGGTCCACTTTAAGGCTATATTATTCAACATTTCCGAGATTTTTTTTTTTTACTTTATCCAAACAATTGCCATACTGTAGATGTTGTAAATCTCATAAATTTATGTTTATGCGTGAATGTACTATATTTATTAAATGTGTGTAAATGTGTGTTTGTGTAGATTCAGTCTGGTTTGGGAAAGCTCATTCTGAAGGAGGAGATGGAAAAAGATCAGATCAGGGAGCGTCACACACGTAGCCTCTCTGCTCAGCGCTACGACCCCAAACAGACCGACTGTGACGCAGGTAAAGCAGCCTCATCAGCTAATGTAGGCCTGAGTCGTCAGCAATATACTGTAATAACATGGTCTGTTCTATATAACACTTTCAGATGTTTGCATTTGTTTTACTGTAACATGTCTAGGTTATGGAATACCTTAATTTTGTGATTTGAATTTTGTGTTAATGTAAATGCTCCTGTTTTCAGTCATCATCTTTTGTATAAATTGGAACGTTATTTATGTTCCAGAACCAACTTCTCCAACCCAAACTAACTCTCTGCCTGGTTATGGAAGGAACGGGCTGCATCGGGTAAGGGTTCACTCACGCTTAAAAATATAGCTGTTGGTTATGTTTCAGAAACAGCTGCATACTAACGCTGTAAGAGGCACGTGAGTCCTAATGTTGATTTTTTTTTTTTTATCTGTGAGGAAAAGATAAGTTCAATTGTGTTTAGAGTACAGTATTGTGGTAAAAACTTTTATTTCACCTGTTCCTTAGTCATAAACACAGAATAGAAAACAATTTAGATCACTCTTAGCAAATGGATCATATATATATTTTTGACCCTCAGGGCTTCCGTAAAATGCAGAAAAATGACAAACAGAAAAAAATGTCTCACCTATAAGCAGAGGTTGCATGTTAAATCCATTGCATATTGTCTCCAATGCCAGAAACACTAATTATAAACGCATTTCTTCCCTAATACTTCTTAAATCTTATTCTGGTTCATAGTAAGCAACAAAATACCCATATGTTGATTTTGATGTACTGTTGTCTGTTTTCCCGCAGCCCCAGTCCACAGACTTCACCCAGTACAACAGCTACAGTGACATTTGTGGGGGAGGCAGAGGTGAGAGCTGCTACCAGAAGGCGGCAAACAAGCTAATCTCTTGCAAATGTCACCAGAGCTATTCAACATCAATATTCAGAAATCGATTGCTACGTGTACATAAATGGGACATGCATTTAAAAATATTTGCATAATGAGTCACACAATGTGTCATCAGGGAGAACAGTGTTGTAGAATGTAGCCTGACAGGGGATTTGACAGCAAAACCATTAACTGTGAGTCTCATTTTCTGTCCCATGTTGTCCTGCAGAGTTTCAGGTATGTCTCTCATCTGCTTTTTCACATGGCATGCTTCCTCACCTTGCATCATATATTTGCTTGCTCATGGGTTGCAAGAGGCACCTTGCCCTGAATTCACACTGCCCACTCCTGCTACATGCTTGCATCACTGTTGGAGTAAATGTCAACTACAGGGCATGCAGTGCAGTGATTTCAAATGCTAAAACATGCACTGCCCAGTAGCTGAGTCAGTGTATTGTAAATGCAGTGTGCAATCATAGCCTCATGTCTTATTTTGTGTGTTGTTTTCCAATGTTTTGACTCAAGCTAAACGTCACATTTTAAATATATGATTTTAAAAATTACATACACATTCAGAAAACATTCTCCATCTCAAATACTTCTTAAAAAACTGAACTGTATCCAAGCTCCATCCAGTGACCACTGCGCCCACAGTCATTAGTGGACACATTCATACCATTAACATACAGTCCCCTTCCACTATATTACATGTGTGTATGTTCTATTCTTTAGCACATTAAGGATGGCCGTGCAGCACTAACAAGGATGGACAGGGGAGTATCTATGCCTAATATGTTGGAACCAAAAGCAAGTATCTTCTCCTTTTTGCACTGATGACAACATTGTAATCTGCACTGAAATATACACTGAACAAAAATATAAACGCAACACTTTTGTTTTTGCTCCCATCTTTCATGAGATGAACTCAAAGATCTAAAACATTTTTTACATACATAT
>NW_011353347.1:0-2869 GCF_000735185.1 Notothenia coriiceps | reverse complement strand
ATTTCTCTCAAATATTGTTCACAAATCTGAAAAAATCTGTGATAGTGAGCACTTCTCCTTTGCCGAGATAATCCATCCCACCTCACAGGTGTGGCATATCAAGATGCTGATTAGACAGCATGATTATTGCACAGGTGTGCCTTAGGCTGGCCACAATAAAAGGCCACTCTGAAACATGCATTTTTGATTTATTGGGTGGGTCTGGGGGGGTCCGAAAACCAGTCAGTATCTGGTGTGAGGGTTAGGGTTAGGGTTAGGGTAATGTTGTGAATCGAGTGGCCTGTGTTCATCGTCCATAGAGTACGCCTGCCCATACCATAACCCCACAACCACCATGGGCCACTCGATTCACAACATTACCCTAACCCTAACCCTAACCCTAATCCTAACCCTCACACCAGATACTGGTGTGAGGTGCTCACTATCAAAGATTTTTTCAGATTTGTGTACAATATTTGAGAGAAATGGTTATTTNAGCATCGATCTGTGTATCTATGATCCGTCACAGGTTACCTCATCCTCCTCCTCCTCCTCCTCCTCTTCCTGTGCATTTTTGCTTTATTGGGGGGTCTGGCCCAGACCCCCCAATAAAGCAAAAATGCACAGGAAGAGGAGGAGGAGGAGGAGGAGGATGAGGTAACCTGTGACGGATCATAGATACACAGATCGATGCTTTATTGATCCCAAATGTGGAAATGATTGAGTTCCATCGGGAGAGTTCAGGCATTCGAATACTATCATTCGGACAAGTAGAGAGTCTTCATCATGAGTCTGAGTCTTCAGAGACTTCTCGACGCTGTCCTGCAAACAGACTTTCATTTCACTTTAATTAATGTTCATATAAACATGTATGTTATTCTAATATGGAGTAACTGCATATCCAAACCAACATTCCCCCTGAGAGTAACAAAGTGTTTTGATTCTTCTGCAAGTTGAAGGCCAACAGAAGGCCATCTCACACACACACACACACACACACACACACACACACACACACACACACACACACACACACACACTGAAACCTCAGCATCTACCTGGCTGCCACGCTGGCACCCCCCAAACTCCTAAATGTCTTTATGGAGGTGTTTAAAAAGCCCCCCCCCCTCTGGCTCTTTCCAGCATGGCGTCGGGGGGCCAGGGGTCCCCTCTTCCTCTTCTTTCTTCTCCTCTTTTCAAGTCCCTTCTTCTCTCCCTCTCAGCAATTTTTAAATAGTCCTTCTTTCCATATTAGCGTCTCTGAGAGCCCGTTAACGATCCAGTCCCTCCGACCCCCTGCTGGCTTCTGTTAGCACTTAGCTACGTTAGCAGGGGGTGAAAAGGGACGGAGAGGAGGAGCTGCTCGATTGGACCTGCAGGTTTTTGAAGTTTTATGGAGCTGCTTAAAATTGGATTTCGGGGGGTTTACGTTAAAATGTTTATGGCAGCCACCTTGTTCATTGTGGGGCCCTTTATTTTTGTTACATCGTAAGGAAGTTATATGTTTCCACGTGAGCCAAAAAGCAAGAGTTCAAAACCAAAACAACTCGTGGTTTACTGCAACTTTGACACGATGCATGTTTTCTGCAGATGATCAGATTGGTTTGAAACAGCAGAAAGGTGCACTGGTCTGTAGTCACTGCACAACCCTAACCCTGATTCTGTGCTAACTGATAGCAGTTTATACAGAAACTACCTTTTTAAATAATAATAATAATACATGTCATTTATATAGCGCTTTTCCTGGTGCTCAAAGCGCTTAAAGACGAGGTTCGGGACGTCCGTACTCCTGGGCCAGAGCAACTCTCAGAAAACCATTGAACTCCAGCCCCGGGGACAGAAAGGGAAACCATGCCAATCCATTCCTTTCCAAGTTCATGGCTATGATACTCCTACAAACCCATTCTCATTGTTTTTCCATTGGAGCACTTCTCCTGTCTATAGGTCAGAGGTCACAGTCAAACACGCCCACCTGAGACCAGTCCTGACAGGGAAGTGATCTGTGTTGGTATCGACAGAGGAGGAATTCCCTCTGAGCCGCAGAGAGATCTCTCCGTCTATACCAGGCAACCTGCGGCCCTTTAAGCCCTCTGCTCTGGCTCCCTTGAGCTTAGACAAAAACAAGAAGGAAACAAAATAAAAGTATTTGTAGGACTATTTATATTTTGTTGCACGGTTGAAAATGTTTGGTATCTTGTATTTTGAGGTGATACTGTGACACATAAATAAAAAACAAAACGCTTTTAATTAGGTCAACTAAAATATGCGTCACATCCTGCTACGGTCCCGCGCCAGCGCCTTTTCTTGCAGGCGAATAACCTGACCCCCGGCTCCATGAGCGAACTATGGAAAAGTATGTGAGGAACACAGGATTTAATTCTGCGCGGACAGAGTTATCTGCTTTCACAGCAAACGATGCTGGTATGTTTGATATGTGGAGAGAAGCTGTCAAAGGTGCTGCAGCCTTTACGTATCGAGGAACAACACGGAAGAGGAAGACAGCTGATGATCTTCAGTCGTAATTCAATCCGTTAACTCTTTTCAGGTTGCAGCTATATGTTTTATTTATTTCAAAGTGAGTCCATTTGAATTATTTTCTTCCAATGTGCAGAGGACTCCCCAAGTGCTGTTTGATTGATTTTAAAGTAGGCCTGTGAATTTTTTTTATTCTCCTTTTGAGAGTTCTTTGTTTCTTTTTAAGCAGTTTTCTATAATGTAATAAATAATAAATGCAACAAATCTGTAGTGTTTGTCTGTGATATAACAACGAGTTTATAAGCTATCAAGCTATCAGATATGTTTTGCGGCTCCAGAAAAAGAAATGGGTGGAAAAAAGGGGTGAAAATGTCTCCTTTGGTCAAAGAGGTTGCAGAGCCCTGCTCTATTCTCT
>NW_011353346.1:0-1086 GCF_000735185.1 Notothenia coriiceps | reverse complement strand
CGTTGACATTCGCGGTACAGAGGGCTTCATGGGAACTTTGAGGGGAGCCAGAAGTTGGAGTACCAAACACCGCTGCCAAAATCTCACTCTGAAGTATTTTGGGCTGTTGAAGAGCGATTGCCCGTGTCGGCCAACGTAGCGAAACCACGGGATGGCATGCTAGGTATTGCTTGCTCCCTTTTGCTCACTGCAGTGCATTCAAGAGCCGGAAAGAAAATATTTATAGCAATATATTTCAACAATCCAATCGCCCTCACCCTTGCAGTGTACTGCCCAAGGTCCCAGGAAGCGCTGTGTCAAGTGTGAGTTGTTTTTTAATGAGCAGTTATTGAGAAAGCTGCATCCAGAAATACAGGAGGCCAAGCACTAAGCCTGCTCCCCAATAACCACGTCTTGACTGGTTCCCATATCTGATGAACTTCTTAAATGACTCTCTCTGTGTGGTTGGTGCGCAGCTCCTTTTGTAACCTACAGCAAGGAGATAATCATAGGAAATAATGCCTGACATGGTGCATGTTGTGGGTTCCTCTTCCTGTATAATCAGAGTAAGAGCCTGGCTGCTCTACAGATAAGTTTGGAGGACAGACAATGCTCCAGAATGACAATGAGGTAGCTACAGAGAGCCACAGCTGGATGTGACAAAGAGAGATGAATGAGGCCAGAGAGGGTGAGATCAAACCCCCCTCAGCACACCTGCTCACACCTGTTCACCGCTTTCACTGATCCTCCTCCAGGAGCCAAGCACAAAGAGCGGGAACAGCAGGAGTGGACCATTTGTAGAGGTAAAAAACAGAAGTGTATTAATGGAGACTTATCTATAGAGTGTAGCAAGGACAACCGCACTGAAAAACTGAAACATTGACTTTAATTAAATGTATATGTCAACAGATTTCACATAACTGTATAACAGTAGGTCCGTTGAAAGCAATAATATCAACAATATATTAACGGCGAGGGATGCGTTGACATGGCAACGGCTTTTGAGGAAAACTCACAAGTGGCACATAGACATGTTGAGGTCCGGACCATTAACCATCATCTGAAGTCTGGTGCCGTTTGGACGATTTTCCTTTGAGTTGTGACCAT
>NW_011353345.1:0-2320 GCF_000735185.1 Notothenia coriiceps | reverse complement strand
CCCCCCCCTCTCCCCTCCTCTCTCTGGGTTATTTTGGGATGTTCTTATCACAGCTGTTGTCTCTTTGGAGGCAGCGAGTCTTCAGACCCTCGACTCTCTTTCTCACCCCGACCCTCACTCGTGGTAAGACCCTGTGCTTCTTCATTTGGGACTTTTACTGTGAACATCCTTACAAAATTACATTAAATCTGTGTTTTACGTGTTTTTTAAACCTATTTTTAATCGTTAAAATTACTAACATGTGTTTGGAGTTGATGTATTTTTCAAGCAATGTTGAAAATGGGTCATTTGTTAACAGATTGGACAGAAAAACTACATTTTACTGGTTCATATTTATGTAAATTCACCAATTTAGCAACAATATGTTCCTCTTTCTCCTACAGTAATTAATTCCTGATTTAATTTATTTTGCATATGCCGACTTTAATCAAATATTGAGTACATTAGAGGTCACTGGTGTATTATTCAGCTTTCTGTACGTACACAGTGACATTGCCGTGTATAAGTGTATATTGGAAATAAATAAATAACTTGCCCATATTAAGAAGTTCCTAAAATAGCAGTTGGTGTGAACAGGTGCCATGTGTTCACAGAGGGAGAGTGCACGTAAACAGGAACAGCCACTCAGACACAATTAAAGGGGCTTTAATCACTCATTTAATCACTTTTCTTGTCAATAATTGAAATACGTCGTTGAATATTAGACTTTATTTGGGCAGAAACAGTTCTTTATGTCAGCTACAGCAGGAACGCATGTAGTGGTGCTCCTTCGAAAGAGAATACATATTTAAAGCTGTTTTAAGTTTGCATGACTAATTATGCAATGGTTGTACCTGCTGAGGGTGATTAACAATTATTTAAAATACCATAAATGCTTCAAAGAATGTAGATTTAATATATTTTATTTGCATGGTTTAATCAGTTTTTATTAAATGACAATCTTTTTACTCCCTTTTAATCTGTTACTACTTATTTTTACATTTTTTTAATAATATTTATATTTAATGTTCTATCTTGCGTTGATATGAACAATATTTCTGTTAATTTTAATTTATTTTCACCGTTTTAAGAATACATTTATTTTGTAATTAAGAAGTGGCTTATTGTGACCGGTTTGATCGCTTTGATTAAAAGCCAAAAGTAATTCTACCTTTTAATTTGTTTTAAGATTTTCTAATATTATTTAATCCGATGTTTGATATCCCCTTGATATGAACAATATTTCTATTAATTTAAATTTATTTCCAACTTTTTAATAATACATTTATTTGTTCTTAATTTTTTCCTTACATCAACTCTTAATTAAGAAACTTAAAGTGGCTTCTTTTGATGAGTGAAAGATGGGAAACATTACATTTGTTGACTGCAGTGAGAGTTGCAAAATAAATATCGTTGTACTTTGTTTGATGACGATACAGATATATTCTATTCAGTACCCTCTGAAGCCCATCTGATGTCTCTCTCCTCACAGTTTACTGTAATGGAGGCTTGTCTCGCCCCCGGGTGTCCGGACCTGGACCTGACGGAGGACCTGGCTCAGCAGCTTGAGGACATCATCAGCACCTACCAGGAGGAGGAGTCGCCCTCTGACCAAAACCAGGAGGAGGGAGAGGAGGTCCCGCCCACAAAGGAGACCCCCGGGTCCCGAAAAGAGCAGAAACTGGAGAAAAAGATGCTGAAAAACCTCGGTGAGAAACCCTGTTAGATCATGTTCAGGTTTCTCTACTTTAAAGAGTCCTCTCCTGCTGATGTTCAGGTGTATATCAGTATGTAGTGTCTCTACTTTAAAGAGTCCTCTCCTGCTGATGTTCAGGTGTATATCAGTATGTAGTGTCTCTACTTTAAAGAGTCCTCTCCTGCTGATGTCCAGGTGTATATCAGTATGTAGTGTTTCTACTTTAAAGAGTCCTCTCCTGCTGATGTTCAGGTGTATATCAGTATGTTGTGTCTCTACTTTAAAGAGTCCTCTCCTGCTGATGTTCAGGTGTATATCAGTATTTAGTGTCTCTACTTTAAAGAGTCCTCTCCTGCTGATGTTCAGGTGTATATCAGTATGTAGTGTCTCTACTTTAAAGAGTCCTCTCCTGCTGATGTTCAGGTGTATATCAGTATGTAGTGTCTCTACTTTAAAGAGTCCTCTCCTGCTGATGTTCAGGTGTATATCAGTATGTAGTGTCTCTACTTTAAAGAGTCCTCTCCTGCTGATGTTCAGGTGTATATCAGTATACAGTGTCTCTACTTTAAAGAGTCCTCTCCTGCTGATGTTCAGGTGTATATCAGTATGTAGTGTCTCTACTTTAAAGAGTCCTCTCCTGCTGAG
>NW_011353344.1:0-2611 GCF_000735185.1 Notothenia coriiceps | reverse complement strand
TTCAGGCACAGCCGACTCAGATTTTCCGTCACCAGTCCAGAAAGAAGAAGCGGGCGGCCTGACTGCCTCCTCTCCTCTCCTCTGTGACAGAGCTGGAAGTTCCCTGTTCCCCAGCTCCAGATGTGTTTTCGGGGTGCCACCAGGCCCCCATCTTCTCGCCACCTCGAGTGATGCCGCAACTCTTCTCTCTCTGTCTATACCTGTGTACTGTCATGTTCCGATTAACCCAGCTTCCCCAAATGTCTTTCTTTTTGGTGTCTATATACGCCGGGATCCGGAGTCATGGATGATCCTGCGGTCCTGTGTCCTGGATCGTGAGTCCTGGATCTTGAGTCGTGGCTGTGGTCCTGGATCATAAGTCCTGGATGGATATCCTCATGGATTCATCTTCCTATTATACACACATGCATTTCCAAACATTTGGACTCCCTATGTTGCAAATGTATTATCTTTTCAATTTACACAGGGCATCTATTGCACGTCTGTCCGTCCTGGGAGAGGGATCCCTCCTCTGTTGCTCTCCCTGAGGTTTCTCCCATTTTTCCCGTTAAACTGTGGGTTTTCTCCGGAAGTTTTTCCTTGTACGATGTGAGGGTCTAAGGACAGAGGGTGTCGTATTGTCATACTGATATTCTGTACAAACTGTGAAGTCCACTGAGACAAATGTAACATTTGTGATATTGGGCTATATAAATAAACATTGATTGATTGATTGATTGATTGATTGATTGATTGATTGACTTGTCTCCCTCTCTGTCTATCAATCTGTTTCTACAAGTCTTCTCTTCATCTCCTTTCCTGCAGGTCAAAATAATCCCAAAGGAGTGCTATTCACCCCAGACCAAGACAGTCAATGTCTAAAAAGACGAATTCTTGGCATGCTTCAGAGGAAATGTATTAATATTCCACATTTAACATTCAACTGGCAGTTTGTCAAAGTGCAGCCTGACAGACCAATCAGTTAGGCAAGACACGTGAAATAAAGGAATAATACATTGGTAAATCTGTCTGCAAAAGTATCTGAGCAAATCTTAAAAGAGGCAGAAGCGGACAGTCTTTACGTTATTTAGGAAAAAATAAGATATATCCCTTTGTAAAAACTGAAGGTTGTAATCTCAAGTACAGTATTTCAAGAACCGCAAGAATTGAATCCTACATAGAGAGTAGCACATCAAGTATACACTTTTATTTACTGCTATTACTTGTGTCAGGGCTGGAGAGCAGAGTACGTAGGACCCAAATGCAGAAGACAGTTTCTTTAAATCAAAGTCCTTTATTGGCGGAGCTGGGTCAGGCAAAACACGTCAAAACACAGCAAAACTCCAAAACATAAACTCTCTCTGACAATAAACGTCCAACATAATCAAGACTCTGACAACAACTGAAATAAAAAACAGCCCTTAAATCCACACAGGACTAATCACAAGAACAAGACACTGGAAGAGAAGTTTAAAATGTGTTTTTCTAGTGTTCGTAATTATTATTAAAAGACCTATCAAAGATGTGGGAGTGATATCAGATTCCACTCTAATGTATACTTGATTTTCCTGGTGGCGCAGTTGGATTGTTCCCTTAAATCTGCGTAATCACAAAATAAGCCCAAAGGAGACATATAATCAGCACTTCTGAAATAGCTCTTCTAAGTTCTTCTGTATTTGCATCTCATTTGTTGAGATTGGAAGTAAAATAGTGAACAAAACAAACAACATTAATGGAAACACTCTTGGTTTAAGCTTGGCCTCATTGCAGCCCGAATGTCTCAGCAAATTAATGAGCAAGTAGTTCTTCCCTTACAATGAAATTACTCTACAAGTCCATTTTACAAACCTCTTTCTGACTTTCTTCCACATCTTCTTTATTCGACCTGGTATTGCTGGTGTTTTTCTTCCCTATTCCCTCACTCACTTGAGATTGTCTCCCTCTTCCCACCCTCCAGCTTGTTTCACATTTCTTTCAAGAGCCTGATCATCCAGCCTGACACTTTTTTCTTGCTCCCACATCTCAAATTTGTTCTAACTGCAAGCTTCCTCTCTCATCTGTCTCTTTACTCCCCCTTCAGCTTAAAAATGCTGAAGTACATCTGTAGTTTACGCTCTGCATTTTCATCCTCTGACTTTATATTACTCTTACTGCCCCATCTCTCAATTGAACCTCTCAACGCTCTGTACATTTTGCATCATGGCTCAGGATGAGTCTCACAGCAACCCTTAACTGCTTCTGGTTGTGCCCTAAATTGTTTTGGACAGGCACGACATGGCTGCCAATGCCAGAGCTTTTGTTGGGCAATGAGTTGAAAAAAGTCCTGCACTGAGATGCACACAGATAGAAGGATACAACACAGAGATAAAAACACAGCCTGTTAACTGTCTCCCCTTGAGCTCCACAGCAGGGGTCAGGCAGGTTTATACATTACATGGCAGTCACACAAACAGCATCAAATCTTTCCAAGGGCAGTGGAGAGGATTCATAGGTTGCACAATTAGTGCAGGGCTTGAATCATGCTGCTGCTGTCAGTGAAGAAACATGCAAGAATAATAAACAGTTAACCTTAGAAATGATCATGCATCTCGGCCTCATTGCAACTTAAAACTCGACATTTCTTTGAGAGAAA
>NW_011353343.1:0-2368 GCF_000735185.1 Notothenia coriiceps | reverse complement strand
CATGTTATTGATCCAGCACAGCTGAAAGTCAGTGTGTTTCAGTGTGAAGACTCCAACAGGTGAGGAACCCTCCCTTCATGGAGGCCTGATAAGTTATAACACGTGGTGAACGCTGAGAGCCACTCGGAGCCTTTTTACAAACTCTAAAACACCCTTTTTTAGCCTTTTTATTATTTAATGTTCATGTTTCACAGAAATAGCTTTAGGTCCCATTCAAATGTACAAAAGGTTCAATCTACAGCTTCGTTGCATTCATTGCACATTGTGAATCCTCCAGTCAGATGTAGTAGTAGTGTTTGATTTGACCTTTTATTGGACATTTTACTCCATCGTCCTGTGTTTTTATAAATATTGTAATTTTATTTTGTATTTTTTGGAACATTTTCTTTACAATAAATTCATATTCATATTTGTATCAATTATTGTATCTTTAATTTGACCATTTTAAAATAAAATGTTCTATGAATATTTTTATTTCATTTTCTTTATTTTACATTTTATTTGTGATTATTTTGTTTACATGCACTTTTTTTATTTTAAACTACTTCCTCAAAGAAGCAGCTATGGGACCAGTAAGAAATGTACATTTACACATGTGTTCATATGGTCTAATGCTAATCCCCACAGTGTTTCCAGTAGCTGAATGTGAACCAGTAACAAGCTCTTATTAAAACAGGATAATATAAAAACCATCACAATAACATACTGGAAAACACCCAGAGGACTTGTAAAGTACATTTACTGTAGCTGACAAAACGTTTGTATTTTAATCAGAAATCGTGCAAAATGAGTCCTTTGTGTACTTAAAGTCATATTTTAATACTTTTGTTCCTTTACTAAAGACATGTTTAAAGTACAATGGGAGCCAGAGTCTTTTCTTATCAAGCTCCACTTTTGTGGAACCAGCTTCCAGTTTGTGTTCGGGCGGAAGACACCCTATCCGTTTTTAAGAGTGCGCTTAAGACCTTCCTTTTTGATAAAGCTTATAGTTAGGGCTGATTAGATTCAGCCCTTAGTTTTGCTGCTATAGGCTCGGACTGTCGGGGGACACCTTACTTCTTCCTTCTCTCTGTCTGTACCTGCATACTCTCATGTTCTGAATAACCCAGCTTCCCCAAATTTCTTTTTGGTGTCTATCTACGCTGGGTCGTGGCTGATCCTGAGTCCTGATCTGAGTACTGGATTTCGAGTCGTGGCTGAACCTGTCACTGTGGTCCTGCCTGACCTTCATCATACTACTTCCCTGATGGCTCCCACAGGATTGTTGACATCCTCGTGGATTCATCTTCTTATTATAGACACATGTATTTCCAAACATTTGGGCTACCTATGTTGCAAATGTATTATTTCTTCGATTTACACACAGCATCTATTGCACGGCTGTCCGTCCTGGGAGAGGGATCCCTCCTCTGCTGCTCTCCCTGAGGTTTCTCCCATGTTCCCCTTTAAACTGTGGGGTTTCTCTGGAAGTGTTTCCTTGTACGATGTGAGGGTCTAAGGACGGACAGAGGGTCTAAGGACAGAGGGTCTAAGGACAGAGGGTGTCGTATTGTCATACTGATATATTCTGTACTAACTGTGAAGTCCACTGAGACAAATGTAACATTTGTGATATTGGGCTATATAAATAAACATTGATTGATGTTATTTGACAGATTTTCGTACAGAGAAGAGTACCTGAACGCCTCAGGACTTATATGTGGATGCACAGCATTTGAAAGGCTCTGCGTGACACCTGAAAGCAGAGTTGACACTGCAGGCACTTAACTTTTCAGCAGAATCACAGGAAGATTAATTGTGTTGAAGCTGCGGAGAATGCAAATCGTGAGAAGCAGAACAAGTCCACGCCTCCGTGTCCTCATTGTTTGTCTCTTTGTATCCATTTGTAGTCCTATAGTGTCTCTATGTAGTCGGATGTGTTTATTTATCCCTCATATATTTAAACACTATTTTATTTACATATTTTTCTAGTATTTCTGTCTATTTTTAAAATGCTCCTATTTATTTTATTCTATCTTTATCTATATCTCCACATTTTCATAAAAATATATATGATTGTAATTACTTTCCTTTATATTTGTATTTCCTCATCCATGTTCTTAGGTTATTGTTATACTTTTAAAGGGTTCTTTCTCAGGTGTTTTCTGACCATAATGTCCCACCTGTGTGTCTCAGGTGTTTTCTGTCCTTATTGTCCCACCTGTGTGTCTCAGGTGCTTTCTGACCTTAATGTCCCACCTGTGTGTCTCAGGTGTTTTCTGTCCTCACCTCAATGTCCCACCTGTGTGTCTCAGGTGTTTTCTGTCCTTAATGTCCCACCTGTGTGTCTCAGGTGTTTTCTGTCCTCACCTCAATGTCCCACCTGTGT
>NW_011353342.1:0-3611 GCF_000735185.1 Notothenia coriiceps | reverse complement strand
ATGATGGGACCAAAGTGATGATTTAGTAGGTATACATGGTTTTAATAATACTTTTGCTTTTCAATGTTTGCCATTTCAAACCATCAGCTGGTTTAAATAATATTTGCCTTGATTTACAATATGTTCTCATTTGTTTTATCAGTACAATTTTGAAGCTTTTGTGCTTTTCTTTGCCATAGTCCACTTTGGACTATATGAAATATTTCAGGATTGCACTTTTAACTCACTTGAAATGTTCTCACTTGCTTGGTTTCAAAACATAACAAATGCCATAATCTGTTCATTGGGGACCATCAATGCTATTTTTCATTGCTGTTGCCGGACATTCATGCAAATCTACTACTGCTGCGCCCCCTGTAATCTCAGATGCACCCGGAGTCATTTTGTTCTGGAACCGGGCCTGTACACGGCCATATACTAAACAAACTACAGAGCCCATTCCGTGCCCTGTTATTGTTTACTTCCTGTCTGCCTTCTTCTGGTGATTTATCTGACGTCCAGCGCTCCGTCTTTTAACCTCTTTTCCTTTTTCTTTCTTGATCCTCCTTAGCAACCTTCATTATAGTCCTTGACAGTGGTCTGTACTGTATTAACAACGTATCACATGTTAAGAATTTACAATGAGAATCGAGTATTCAACTAAGCCGTGTAATACAAGTTGTTAGTTGTAGCCTTAAGGGCCTACACAGTTGTTATGCTATACCACATCGCCGTTCACTGGATGTATAATGAGCTGCATTAAACTACTTTAGCATTTAAAATACCTAGCCATTCTTTTGCGATTATTTGGGTGAAAGTAACTAAAAAAGTAACTAAAGTAGTGTAACTCATTACATTTCAGAGACAGTAATATTGTAATGTAACGTATTACTTTCAAAAGAGAGTAATAAGTAATATGTAATATATTACATTTTGGAAGTAACTTGCCCAACACTGACACTGAGGGGGGACATCTGCGAGGCTCCACTAGCACCTGCACCCTCAAACTATTTTTCACAATTAAAGCCCTGATTATGTTCTCCATGAGTCCAAAAGGCTCCCAGACAATGGATTTCGCTCTTGATGAAGAGTTTTCGGCAATACTGTTCTCCGCTAGAGAGCTTCGCCTTCACCGGCTCAGTCATTTTGAATGTAACGCGCTCAGCAGCAGATTGGCGGTGCAGATGTTATGATTATAAGCGGGCCCGCGGGGGAGAGTGGTCAGAGGTGATGTGCCGGCCCGAGGGGGAGAGGTTATAGGATTTAAACATTACATTAAATTATTATCATTTTTATATATTTATTATGCAACACCCGCGATCCGACCCGCATCTTCTTTGTTTTACCATACATAACATATTGGAGTTATGCATAGAAACCTATCATCTGCTTACCTATGCTCTAATGATGTGGGACAGGAGCTTCCGTGTTGTGCAGAGGCAGGTTATCGCCTGGTAGTTTGAGATCTTTCCTCCATGTATTACATTGTAATAGCGTCATGGCATGGAGTAAAATGATTACAAATGCATGTGAATGTAATTATCATCACATTATGTAAAAATGAATCCATATGATTAAAAAAATATCTTTATTTACCCTCTTTTTTATTGTGAGTTTTAGAATTCTGAAATGTAAGCATTAGATGTTGTTGTAAAACCTCTAACAATGGTATTTAATTGTTTCCATGCCATGTAGCCGCTTAATTCTTAAATCTCACAGCGCAATGTGGCACTTTCAATAGGTGCAATAATTAAATGTCATGTGAACCGAACCCATACATGTCATAAATGGCACAAAGGAACTGTGACTACTGATTCTCAACAGTGTTTAGAAAATGATTAACGTAAAAGAGGAAGTAACAAAGTTCATTATATTTTTTACTGTGTAATATGTTATCACGTTATCAGTCCTGATATAGAGTGGGTCATTAATACTGGTTGTGTAACTGACTGTTGTTTTCTTTTAGATGCTGCCCAACAGATACCTTAACCTTTTGAATTAGTTCCTGGACAAAAGTAGAGGTATTTCTTTGCAGCTATGAGGTATCCTTTCCCTCATCTTCCAGGTTTTTCAGCTAATCAGTTATCTGATGATGGTAAGTCACTAAACAAATAAAGAACATATCTTATTTATATTTTCCTCTGTAAAATGATCAATTATAAGGTCTGAGGATTATGAAAAGTTATGTTGGTCTTTTTTTCTGAGCAGAGTTTATCAAATTAAGAGTTTGAGTCATTGCATCTATCAGTCTGATACCACTAGGGATACTATATCCCCTTTTCTGTTTGAATTGGAAAATTATACAAGGGGATGATAAAAGCTGTAAAGTAGTCCTATAAAACACAGAATGTTAGCATGTTAAAACAACATAGTTAATGTCAATGTCTTTCAGTTAAGGTATATTAACAAAATCATAGACTTTAATCGCTGATACAACATAACTTGACTTTCACCATTGTCTTCTGCCACTTTCTCCCCTATACAGTTTGTCCATCTTTATATAGCCCCCTGGTATGTTGTCTAAAATGATCTATAATGTTTTCGTTTATTCTTTTTTTTCATTTATTTTGCATCATTTTAGTGAGCTCAAGAAAACGAGTGCTGGAATATTTTGTTGTCTTGTGGTGCTTGTTGTCAGCTGCACTTTCTTTTTGTTTTCCTCTCGTCATTAGTTTCCCTGGTGTGTCTAATTGTCTGATTATGTTCACCTGGGCCCCTGTGTTTTCTCCTCCCTCCTCACCTGTGTCTTGTTGTGTGATTGAGTCTTGTGTGTATTTAAGTTCTGGGTTGTCTGTCTGTCTTGGTCGGTTCGTCTTGTTCCCTGACTAGTTCTGCGGTGAGTGTTCTGTTTGTCAGAACACTCACCGCAAGCTGTCGGGTCTTCACCCCTCCTCGGACTCTGCCTTGCCCCCTGGCCGTCCGCCCGAGATTCCCTCCATTGACTCTGCCTCGCCCCCGGGCCTTCCGCCCGAAATTCCCCTTTTTGAACTCTGCCTTGCCCCCGGGCCGTCCGCCCGAATTCCCCTTTTTGAACTCTGCCTTGCCCCCGGGCCGTCCGCCCGAATTCCCCTTTTTTGAACTCTGCCTTGCCCCCGGGCCGTTCGCCCGAGACCCGTCCTCCAGACCCCCTCCACCCACCCTGCTGGATTTTTGTTTTTTTGGGACGTCTGGAATCCGTCCCTTGAGGGTGGGGTTATGTCACGATTCTCATGTTATGTCACGTTTATAGTTTTGTAGGTTTGGGTTTTTTTGCTGTTTTCCATGTCATGTTTTCCTTTGGGTTATTGTCTGGTCCTTTTCCCTGTGTTTTCCTCTTGTCATTAGTTTCCCTGGTGTGTCTAATTGTCTGATTATGTTCACCTGGGCCCCTGTGTTTTCTCCTCCCTCCTCACCTGTGTCTTGTTGTGTGATTAGTCTTGTGTGTATTTAAGTTCTGGGTTTTCTGTCTGTCTTGGTCGGTTCGTCTTGTTCCCTGACTAGTTCTGCGGTGAGTGTTCTGTTTGTCATTGTCTATATATATCATAGCCTTGAAATAAAGGAAGTTTCAGTTTATATCTGCATTTGGGTCCTGCTTGTTTCACAAACCGTGACACACTCTCCTGTCCTGCCAGGCGACACGCCCATTCTAAGCC
>NW_011353341.1:0-2527 GCF_000735185.1 Notothenia coriiceps | reverse complement strand
AAAATGATTTTATTGATTTAAAAAATAGTTGTATGTATTGATTTAATTTGACATGCATCCGCTAAGAAAAATAGTCCGTTGTTACCGTTTGAACTAACGTAGCGACGGCAGGAACTGCTTCGATAGCGTTTTTGAGGAGCTTTTTGATTACAGATTTGAAAACATCGCTGCTTGCTTTAAAAGTAGCACAATTCATTATGTCAAACCTTGGAAAGTATCTAGATATCCCTGCCCTAATGCCAAAGTAACTGGCAACTGAATATGTGTCGCTGTCTGATGTCTATGTCTGGACCCCTGCGTAAAAAGGAGGATTTCTGCCCGTTACTTCTCCGCTGTTTTCTTGTCGCTCTTGTCTTGTCAGTTAGAAAAGCAAACTGCATGCACTTTGCTTTTCAGCCAAACTGTATACAGTTAAATCGAACGGACTTCTTTGTGCAGATGTGAGCGTCCTTAACAACGGTCAATAAATCCTTGACAGCGGTCTGTCTGTTCTGGATTAACAACGTGTCACTTGTTCTGAATTGACCAATCAGAATCGAGTATTCAACAAGGCCATTTAATAATGTTTTTTAAGAGACGTTGTCTGATTATATAATCATATGCCGGGCCGCTAGTGTCTGTTGATCTCCAGATTAACAGCAGCATGAGAATAACCTGCCGAAAGTGCCGATGCTCCATGGCGGAGGCTCCGGTAGAAATTGCCGGGATTTGCGTTTTCACCCCCTTAATGTCTGACCAATGGTTGAACAGCATTTCCGAGCACATGACTTGTGTTTAAAGTTTATAGTCGTTTGAGTTTTCCCGTGTAAACTCAAACCGAACCTTCTGAAAAATAAAACAATGTAACAAACTGTGGTCTGGTGCGCAGCAGAGAGCGGACTATTAGGTGTGAATGCACCCGAGTGTGTGCACAAGAGTTTCTGACGGGAGATTTCCGGCAGGTCGGGGGGGGCGGGGGTAGAAAGGTTTATTCTGAGGGGTTGAGACTGGAAAATGTTGAGAACCACTGCTGTATACCATCTTACACATAGAGGCATTATATTATATATGTCTGCTGGAAAGAGATTGGAGGCAATACCTCACGGTAAAAGGCATGACATCATATAAATATGATTATATAAATACTTACATAAAAGAGTAGTAGGAACAGATTATAGGATTACCTGTATGAAGATTCAGATGTGCGTTCAGGTGAGAAGGAAACTGGAGCCTGGAGTTATGATAGACACAAAGTTGGTTATTTTAATAGATAAGATGAGATAATAAAGATAAGAAGTACTGTATTGATCCCAAATTTGGGAAATGTTTGTGTTGCAGCAGCATAAAAAGACATGGCATTGTACAATAACAATTAGAAGACTAGAAATAAACAAGAAAGTAGAAAATATCAAATAAAACATGAGACTGAGATTTGTCTGGATCCCAATGAACAGCTATGATATTTTATTCAGTGGTGAAACCTCTATTAATATACTTTGCACTCTACAACTGCTCCTCTCATCTGTTGGTCATTAACGGGTTAACATGTGAGATAGCGCTGAGCAACCACTGTAGCCCCCCAGCCAATCACAGCACTTTGTGGCAGGACAGCAGATGAGTACATAATGATACATAATTAAATATATTTCTTCATTTCCCAAAATGTACTGTTGTCTAGTCTATGTTTATGAATAGCTCGCATCTTTCTCTGGATCCCGGAAACAATAATGAGCAATAATTACATTTGATTCAGTGATGAAACAATAATAAATAATCTTCACGCTGTATAACTGCTCACCTTTCTGTCGGTCTTCACTTCCTGTTCCACATCAGAGTCACCTGAGAGAAGAGGTGACAGAGAAAAATAATGATAATAAAACTTAAAGAAAGGGAAACATTAAACAACTAAATGAAAATGGAATTAAAACAAATGTTTTGTTGTTCTATGAGGGCATGCATTTAAGATCAGATTTAAAATGTACCATATCCTGATGAATGGAGGATCTGGTTTCAGTACTCACAGGTCTTCTGGATCTTGGCTCTGATCATCTCTCCATTGATCCTGTAGGGATGAACACAACCCAACAGTTTTAGATCCAGTTTTAAAAAATAAGTGTTTGTTCTTTGAGTCAGATTCAGAGTCCTGATCTCAGGCTTTACATCCCATCATATCTTCTCTGCAAACACTACGACTGACTGCCACAGCTCTCAGCTGCATTACAGGAAGTAACTGCTCATTAATCTAGAAACTAAAAACACGACAGGAAACAAAACAGAATACCTTGTTCACTCCGTTAAATCCTTTATATCTGTTAAAAATCTGAATACTTATGTGGCTTCGCATTGTCAGTTTACGATATATAGTTTATGGAAGAATGATAGATCCATAGGCGGCGCGTGAGTCTCAGGTTTGGGAAGGCTAAATAACTTTTTTTTACCTGAAGCTGCCCGCCTCCGCCTATAGAAAAGAGCTCAACTCAGTGAAAGCACCGCCTGCTGACCAATCAGAGCTCAGTGTGCGGAGTTTAAATCTATCAAGTCATATTAC
>NW_011353340.1:0-2177 GCF_000735185.1 Notothenia coriiceps | reverse complement strand
TACATCTGCAGGCAGTCTGTAAGGGCAATCCGACAACCCACACAGCTCTAGTTTACGCTGGTAACGACCTAGAGCACACCCCTCAAGTCCAGAGATGTAATCCGAAGACATGCAGCGATTTCTTCAGTCGTTAATTCAGAAAAAAAACCTGGTGTGCTCTGCCTGGCTACGTTAGCTAGCTGTTTATATTTGCACCTCCAGGATATTTGCACCTCCAGGAAAATGGCGTATTTCGCACGTTGCATTGTGTGTAGCTCGTGACGTCACTGTGTGTGAAAGAATTGTTAAAAGAGATGACAAATCAAGTGCAGGTAAGTAACACAGGCCATAGTGAGTATACTGTGCAAAAAGGACATTTGAAGAGATAGAAAGAGAGAAAGGAGTTGAAAAAAGTGGCAAAATGTGAAGAGGGACAAAGTATTAGACATGCTCAAAAAAGGTAGAAAAACACATTTTATTTCCTCAAAGATACATATTTTTACATTTTTCAAAAATTGTTGAACAGGTAGTTTTAACATAAAATACTTTAACTAGAAAGATTATTAAGGAGGAACAGTTTATAACATTTTTTAGTAACAAGCGCACTTTAGAGTATTTTGAGAAATATTAACCATTTAAGTGCTAGAAGATTCTTGACCTTTATTAGGAAAGGTTGATGACTAAATTATCAATTTTTTTGAGTCAGGCTCAATGGTGTCTGAGGCCTAAAGAAGATTTCCAATGGTCTTTTTGGCCGTGTCAGAAGTCCAGTGGATGTTGTCCCTTTCTTTGGAGAAGTTCTCCCAACTGAGTCTTGTTATGTGGCCTGAGGTCTGTTGAATGAGTTTGTTTAGGTTTCTGATGTTCCTAATGGTTTTGGGTGATAGTTTTGTTGAATGGTTGATGTTAGGGACAGAAATAGCAGCATTCGGGAATGTGTCTCTGGCCGAAGACAGTCGTTTTCTTAGGTTATTGTCCAGGATGGCAGTGTTCCCACGTTTTTAATGCAAATAAACTTGAAATATAAACCTATTTGTCATTTCAAAATTCATTTTTATTGTCTGCGTGAAAGGCACAGTAGGCTATGAGCGAATACATATCAACATTCAAAAATTACAAAGTCGTACAATATATATCATGTAACTGTCTAGGATTAAGTATGATGAGACTTTTCAGCCCGCGACCCCCAAAATAACAGTGCCAGAGACTGGCAACCCCCGATGGGATAGTGATCTCCAGTGTGCTGGGCAGTGTGGCGGCGGAGGGAGCCGAGGGCACCACCGGAGGAGAGGCGAGCGATGACAGCAGCATCACCGTGGTGCAGATAGGGCAGAACGGGGAGTACCTGGGCATGGCGCATCTCCCCGCACTGAGGGGACTTGTTACACGGAGCCCATCACCGGACCGAGAGTTTGATCCTGCCTGCGGGGGGAGAAGGCGGTCTGCTCGGCCTGCCCTTGGCTCTGGGGTCCCTCCTTAAACAAATAAATAAAAACCTTTTAAATCAAACATTCATCTTAACAGATAAGATTTGATCATTGATTTTAAACGTCAGGCCGACAGCATGGCCACAAACCCCATCTAAAAACAGAGGCTCTGTCCTAATTACCTGATTGCATACACCTGGGTTACTTGGCTCAACCCAATAACTTTATACAAGTTTACTTTAAACCACACTTAAAATAATAATATAATGATACATAGGCCTACATGTCTACAGTATAGCAATTAATACATGTTTTAAATAAAAGAACATTCAAATGTGAAAGAAACCTTCAATGAATATTTAAAACTTACACAAAATCAGATTCCTGTACAAATTAGAGTACATGCATTGTTCCATCTGTCAAGCTAATATATACATATATCTTAGCTCTTAGCTTGACATGCTCATCCAGTTAGCATGTATGCTAACTGGACATGCTCGCTCAGTTAGCATACACATATATATATTATTTATGTATTCCATTCCTTTAAATTGAATATTTAAAATACAAATTAGCAAAATAAACACAATTATACTCCGCTGAACAGCCAAATCGACAAACAACCGAGAACCTAAATAGCAGTGATGTTACGTATTGCGCCGAGGCTTCGGAGCGTGTTGAGTAATCCCCGAAGCTTTTTGTGAAGTGACGTCACCAATGACAAACGAAGCCTCGCTGCCTGTCGATACCACGTGACTCCTTCAGGAAGCG
>NW_011353339.1:0-6219 GCF_000735185.1 Notothenia coriiceps | reverse complement strand
TTGAAGGAAACTTTGGGCACAGGGTGATTTGGTTTGATTTATGTTAAAATGTACAATTACATAAAGTAATTCAAGACAGTTATGATCTTACATCACACATCCTGATGACATTTTCCTGATTTTCGCCAGACATGTAGTGTGATAGTCCCAAGAGAGCAGCAGTCCTCCTCCTCTCATTTGTGTCCTGCAGGACAACAAATGCAGTGGGATATAAACATTTGTAGCAAACAAATGGTGGCTAAATTATGGTCATCAGCATCTCCACTTACATCTTTCTCAAGGCAGTCCAAAAGGCCTTTTAGTGCCGGCTTCTTTCCAGTCCTGGATGCACCTTTGTAGACCTCCAGCAATGCCAGGCCATCAAGTCCATCCAGAAACGATGAAAGCAGGTCCGTAGTGACAATTCTCTGGAACTCTGCCTGAATCTGAGGAGACACAGACATATAGAAAATATTCTACCAACAGTCTGCAACTGTTCATGTTGCCTTCTCATTGTAACTGGAAAACCTGCACAACTTACAAGTCCACTTCATCCAGTTGCAGCAAAACGGAAATCTTTGAAAATCTGTCTGTAATAGAGAACACACATTTAGGTACATTATGAAGCAGGCCTTAATAAAGTAATAAGAACTGAGAACATGACAAAGAATAAGATGCACACAATTACAACAGTCACGTTGTCCATAAACTACAAGCCTTGGCTTTCACAATTACAATATTATCCCTGAATTCATATGATAAAGACTTAAACAGTACTTCTTTCAAATAAATAAACAACTTGAAATGTTCATCTTTGATTGATGAGGCATATTCAATCTAATAAATTCATGGGATGCATGTAATAATAACAGAGAAAGGTTAGTGTGCATCCACATAGAGCATTTTTGTGTCTACGTGCATGCCAAATATATCAATGAAAAAACCATTATTTGTTTTAATCAAACTTAAAAGAAATTGTACAATGGTTGTAATTGTTGATTATTTGCTTGCAGTTATTTTCCATAGACTATTCAGTGGATTATTATTGTTTTTTTTAGTAATAACTTGACTACCTCTGAAAGCAGAAGTTTAGGAAAAATTATTGTTCATGTATAAATATTATTTATTTTATTATAATATAAATATCTAACAATTACAACCATTGCACATCTTATTTATTATTGTGGGTGAACAGTAACCTTTCCCTGTGTTATAATTACATACATCCCATTAATTTATTAGATTAAATAACAATAATCTCATCAATCAAGATCAACATTTTTAAGTGCCTTGAGCACCGACTGTTCCCGCTGCTAGAAACGGCTGATATTAAGACACTTCAGTGCGCAAGTCACAGAACGAAATGCATTGTGGGACATGTAGTTTATGGGCACCATAGTTCAATAAAATAAACTAAATATATTCCTTTCTTTTCTATAAAATATTTTCTAAAAAGCAGAAATACAAATTTGTCTCCATTTCAAGAGTGGAACATAGCATTTGTACACAATATAAATGCTATTTCTGAACACAGTTAGCATTTTACTCGTTCAATGGCGCGAGGCACCCCCTCTGTTGGGCAGGTTTAGCGTGAGCTGAACCAGAAAAACGTTGCAAGGATAGAATCACTTTAACACTTGCTCGGCCTTAACAAAAAACAATCTTCAAGTCCCCTATACTTATCCACAAATGACATCCATTTCAAAGCCATGGCGGGGGCTAACAAGCTACAATTCTTAGCCGAACAGAGAGCCGGGACACGGCTAATTACTGGCAGGAACACACACAACCTCACCGAAACACGTTAATTTAGCTTAAATATTTAGCCGAACAGAGCCGGGACACGGCTAATTACTGGAACGAACATGCATTGTGGGACATCTGGTTTATGGGCACCATAGTTCAATAAAATAAACTAAATATATTCCTTTCTTTTCTATAAAATATTTTCTAAAAAGCAGAAATACAAATTTGTCTCCATTTCAAGAGTGGAACATAGCATTTGTACACAATATAAATGCTATTTCTGAACACAGTTAGCATTTTACTCGTTCAATGGCGTGAGGCACCCCCTCTGTATCTGGGCAGGTTTAGCGTGAGCTGAACTAGAAAAACGTTGCAAGGATAGAATCACTTTCACACTTGCTCGGCCTTAACAAAAAACAATCTTCAAGTCCCCTATACTTATCCACAAATGACATCCATTTCAAAGCCATGGCGGGGGCTAACAAGCTACAATTCTTAGCCGAACAGAGCCGGGACACGGCTAATTACTGGCGAACGAACAAACACAAACCTCTCTAAATTAAGCTACAAATATAGGCAGTTACCATTTAAACCTTTTAAAAATTCATAAGCGTCATACATAAGAGTAAGAATACTTGAAACTTATTTATTTAATAAAAGTTTAGATAATCATAATCCTGTAAAGTTAGCTTGGTTAACCGACATTTTCATAACACTGCCCTGAAATAAAATCTCTTTTATAAACATTCAAACACCAGTTAGGTGTGGATTTAACTCCATTTAGCTACTTTTCGTTTTGCCTGAAACCATTAAATATGCAACCACTCACCTGACTTTGCCTGGTTCATCAGCCGAAATCACTGTCATATCGCTTCACAAAAACGTATTCATCCGCCGCTTAGCTTTTCGTAGTCATCAATCTGTCCGGTGGAAGTTCTTCTTTTGATAATGGCGAATCAAACTCTGTGGTTCACTTGCTGTATATCGTAAAAAAATAAAAAACTCATGTCCCTGTTAAATGCATTCAATTAATGAAAACAACTATGAGACCGGGACTATTTTCACCGGGCAGGAATATGTCAACACTACTGCCATGTTAAGAGGCCATGGAAAGTTTCAGAACATTATTACACATCACAACTCACTGTTCAGTCAAATTGACTTCATAGAATGTAGAGGTCATTGAACTGGCTTACAGAGCTGAGTTGAAATAATAACAACTTATGAAATTAAGTAGAAATTGCATAAATTGATATGTTAAGTGAAAGTAACTTAAAGACAAAAGTTACAATAACTTAATGATCAAATCCTTTTTTACAGCGGCTCCATAATATAACTGGCAAAAATGTAAGAATTTCATGCATCGGCCTACAGTGGGAAAATGGTTTAATCTGTTGGAATAGAGTATAAATATCAAATATCACTACTTTTCTTCTAAATGAAATGCTGACATTACAAAATGCATGGTTTAATGTAATGTAAACATTTACATTATTATTATGATTATTTAATATATAAAGACTATATGTTCAAATGGTCTTCAAAGCAGTTTCTGTCAACTACGAAAGGCAACATCATTTCTGTATTTGTGAATGAAGCGCCATCTCCTGGTTAAAACCTGAAATTGAAAATCTGTTAACGCCCTCTTGGAAAATAGTGGGAGGGCTTAACATTCCTCTATACTGGTTTTAGGCAGGTCGTAGGCAGGAAGCTGTAAGCTGGAGTCTGAAATGAAGTGCTAGATCTGTAATAGCAAGTACGGCAAGTTGTAACAAGCAGTAGCGCAGAACAAAGTGACGAGAACGTGACCACACACTTATAAAAACAGAGAACAACCAGTTAAGCACCAGAAAAGCACAAGAACAGATCTTGAACCCTTGGTGGTTTCTATTTAACTGTACTATGATTATTTTTGTAATCATGCATGGTATTTTTTTAATTAACCTTTTCTTTTTTTTAAATCTCACGTACCCCCTGCAGTACCCTAACTTACCCCCAGGGGTTCACGTACCCCCATTTGATTTTCTTTAATCAACCCTTCAATGTTAAAAATCAGGAATGTAGAGATCCAAAATCAATCCCACAACCTCCATATTGTCTTAAAAAATAAAGACCTCACATCCTGTCAGTATTTATTTTCTCAGACCCCCCCTCTTTACCGGTTCCTGTTCCTTAGGCCCAGCCGGCAGTTTGTCCCCGCCTCGGAGCGTTACCCAGCGGCTCTGCAGAGGAATAGGCAGGAGAGCCGGCAGAGGAGGCAGGCTGAGCTCCTCGCTCTGCAGGAGAGGACCTGCCTGTCCAGGGCCGAACCCCCTCCTCCTCAGCAGCGGGAGCTTTCTGTCCCCTCCAACCCCACACACACCAGAACCAGTCCCACCAGGAAGGTAGGGAACCCCCTGACACTGTAAACCTTCACTGTGAATTCTGAAAAGCTGCTTTTGTTTTAATTTCATTTAATATAACTGTTGAGGTTGATCACCTTTTGTTACTTCCCTTCTCCAAAGGAGTTCAGTTTTTCCCTGCAGGATGATGATATTATCTGTGGTTGGATATGTGTTAATGAGTGTTTGTTGCAGGTGGAGAGTGTTTCCAGAGGACTCAGCATTGCTGCAGCCGTCAGCCCTGAGAGGTGAGCAGCTCTGAGCAGATGTCTTACTGTTCAACCCCTTCCCCTGAAAAAGGAGACAATTCTACAATAGTGACATACAAAAAGCAGAACCGAAACATTTATCTAGTAAAGACAGGCCAGGAGTAAACCACACAGACAGTATAAGATGAGTTGTTTGATAGAAAATATACACATTTTACATTTAAAGTAAGTCACAATTCAAAGTTTCTGCCTTATCAAATGTTAATATGCGTTTGTATAAGTCCTGTTGTAACACGCTTTTGGACTTTATTTCACAGCAACATTTTACAATTATAAAAAAAAAAATGAAATGAAAACAACCTTTACTAGTAGTAATTGTACTGCTACGAAATGCACAAACGAGCAGTTGGAACTCTTGGAAATGCAGGAAGTTATCTGTGCAGTCATGAAGAAGTTCCACAGTGTGATTACTAAACACCAGGGTTGCGGTCCAATAGTCCAAAAATCAGCTCCTAACGTCTATCCCTATCGTCTATCCCTTGACCTCTGAGTGAAACGTCACAGGGTGAAGGGATAGTGGATAGGAGAATTCAAAAGGACTTAGGAGAAGAGACTGCGGTACTTTAGAGAATCCGAATGCACTTTCACTATCCGACGTGTTTATGATGCGCCAGCGGACGTCATAAATGTGCGTCTGCTGCTGTGGGGAAACTATGGAAACTACAGTGTTCTATACAACGGACTACATAGATGTTTAATAAGAACGAGGGACTACTGTAAACTCATCTAGAGACTCTGAACCGTGCTCTGATGCTGTTGTTTTATGCTTTATGAACGTGGACAACAGAGAAACATATTTTTCATGACCAAAGCTGGAATTGAAATAAAAAGGAAAGTGAAATGTATGCTCGTCACCCTCTCCCTCCGGTCCACATTAATACAAATAATCCCAATACGTATGATTGTATGAAAAGATCTTAAAATAAATACAAATGTATTTATTATAAAAGTTAGTCCTTAACATCTCGACCGCAACCCAGTTCAGCTCTTTAATCTGCCAGAGAAGATGTTTTATGTTCAGTGCGTTGACTCCTCTTTGATGTCCCCTGCAGGGGGCGCTCTCCCCCCCTCCCCGCTGTCAGACTCAGAGTCCAGGGACAGCCGGTGCCTCCTTCCTCCTCCTCTCCTCCTCTGGAGTTCATTCCTTACGTCCGCACTGATGAAGTCTTCAACCTGGACCCACTGGAGCCTGCTGACACCCCCCCGCCTCAAACACACACAGGTTGGACACACACACACACACACACACACACACACACACACACACACACACACACACACACACACACACACACACACACACACACGCGCACGCACACACACACACCTCGACCTGTGCATTTGTCTTCATTTAATGTGTTTTTTTATTGTGATGTCATCTCTTTTTGCCACCATTTCCCCTTACCCAAGACAAGACATTAAAATGAACCATAACAGTTAACTGATAATACTCGACTCCTCTTTCAGGACAGAGGCTTGTTACAGTTGTTGTTTGTACAGAGGAGCCACACTTAAACAAATATGAAATAACTAAATAAAGAAACAGACTGTTTAACAGACTGTCAGTAAACTATTCTTCTCCTCATCAGAAGCTCCTCCGATCTCAGCGTCTCCTCCCTCACATCGACTCCTCCACCCTGAACTGCTGCGCCATACACACACACACCGACAGCAGGAGATCCTCCGAGGCCTGGCCCAGCTACGGCAGGTAATACACACACACACACACACACACACACACACACACACACACACACACACACACACACACACACACACACACACACACACACACTAACTAACTGCTCGACAGAATAAGGAGGTTTCAGCTCTACAACACTCTC
>NW_011353338.1:0-2760 GCF_000735185.1 Notothenia coriiceps | reverse complement strand
TAAAGAGTCCTCTCCTGCTGATGTGCAGGTGTATATCAGTATGTAGTGTCTCTACTTTAAAGAGTCCTCGGTGTATATCAGTATGTAGTGTCTCTACTTTAAAGAGTCCTCTCCTGCTGATGTTCAGGTGTATATCAGTATGTAGTGTCTCTACTTTAAAGAGTCTCTCCGGATCAGTCTCTACTTTAAAGAGTCCTCTCCTGCTGATGTTCAGGTGTATATCAGATGTAGTGTCTCTACTTTAAAGAGTCCTCTCCTTGATGTTCAGGGTATCCTCCTGCTGATGTTCAGGTGTATATCAGTATGTAGTGTCTCTACTTTAAAGAGTCCTCTCCTGCTGATGTTCAGGTGTATATCAGTATGTAGTGTCTCTACTTTAAAGAGTGACGGTCCATCACTGTGCGTGGCTCACAGTCCTCTGACAGGATGTTTATTGGAAGCCTTGGTCTCTGCTCATGTATTTAACTTTGTCCTTACGCCCTGCTGTGACACTTCCTTCTGTCTTTCACAGAGCATCAGAGGATTAAAAAAACCATCAGTTAGCAGCAACAACACACACTCCACATTAAAGCAAATTGCTCTGTGCGGTTGTTGATAGTTCCTCATTGTTGGAGCTGTGATGCTGATTGTGGCTGAAGGGGCCTTCAGATGACTGATAAGCGTTGATGAATGAAAATGGAAATGCTTTTCAGCGTTTGGCCGTCAAAGGGGAATCAAACGGGAGAAGAGGAGAGGGGCAGAGGAGGTAGAGCATTTGCCTTTTTGCAATTAACAAGATATGTCCCTTTTTTTTGTGGTCAGAAAAATGGAAATGGCTTTTAAGGTCGTAAAGGTCGAGCGCATCGAAGCATGGTGGCTCTGCAATTACTCTTCAGGCAGCGGCTCGATCGGGGGGAGGGCGGGGGGTCCGAAGAGCGTCGACGGTCAAATTAACGAGTCGCCCGGCTCCCTGTTGAAAAGATCACATGTGATTACCGTACATCAAACAGACAGAGCGCTCAAATTATCTCCTCCCTCACTGTGAAGTCAGAGAAAGGGATAAAACGCTGACAGACTGATTAGTTAAAGGCTTTAAATGTCAAAACTTCCACTGTCCACAGCTGGAGTGAATCTGCGGAGGGGGGGGGCGTCCTCCAGTTTACACCAAATATAACTAATGACTGCCCTCATAGCATCAGCAAGGACACGCTGGATATCATCTGTGAAGCGGAGACAACCAGTGGTGCTTTTTGTGCGTTAATTATTCTCTATAAATATCATTTAATATGTTCAGCGTTGCCCTGGGAGCTATTCAGACAATTACTATAGTTTCCACCGTGGCTTAAAACTCTCTGTTCACGTAGGTTAAAGGCCCGGACACACCGACACGATTTTGGCGTCCTGTCGCCTTGCTCAGATTGGTGTGTCCCGCACCGTTGTGTCTTTTCGGCCGTGCCGACACCATCCGCCACCGATTCGACGGCTGTCGGCTAAAGGCCGTCGGCCAAAGAAATCACTCTGATTGGCTGTTCAGTTTAGCGAATCAGTGCATGAGAAGCGAAACGATTAAGAAGGCAAGTCTGAGATTTTATTTAACCCTTTCATGCATGAGTTATGAAAGGCTCAGTCAGGATTGTTTTACCAAGTGTTATTATTGCTCTTGGGGCAGAAAAACAAGATCTGAACTTTTTTTTTTTTTAATCTAGTTTTTTCAAAGAGATTTTGAGATGTGCATTTTGAAAAAAATTATAAATAAAGATGTGCAAACTTACAATTTCATTATAATAACATAAGTATATTGATTTACGGCCCAAAAAGATATTGCAGATGAAGTATTTTCAAGAATAACCAGAGCCAGGGGCCAATTTGAGGCCCCACGCACAGTTATTTGATGAGGCCCCCCTCTGCAAGGTGTGGCCCCCTCCACAAGGTGAGGCCCCACACAGTCTGCATGATCTGCCTGTAGGGAGGGACGGCCCTGGGAACAACAGCAGCAGCAGTACCAGTACGAATTGTTGAAATATAGCCAGTGATGCATGACGTCCACTGCAGCGGACAGGTGGTTAATCAGGATTTCCTGCAAACATAAAATCAATACTTTGATAATTTCTGAATTATATGATTCCTTAGTTGTTACTTGATGTCACCACATTCTTTATACCTGCAGGGGACGCTTTCCATAAAAGGATTGCCAAGATATAGATGGATGACTTGGTCCATGTGGCCTGCTGGTAAGGAGAGGTATTGCCACTCACGCATGCGCAGTTGGTACGTGCTTCTTGGCCGTCGGCTGAAGTCTTGTCGGTGTGTTCCAGTGTGACTGTGGGCCAAGACGCAGAGACAGGACGTGTTCTCTGGGGTCAGCTTGGTGTGTCAGGGCCTTAACACAAGAGTACAAGAAGAAGATCACAGTTATTCTGTGAAGTTTGTGATTCATGTGCAAACAGGAAACATCTCATCTACAGAACACAGAAAGTCCTAAACATACGTGTGTTTTAATAACAAATAAATGCAACACAATCATGTAAGTCTGAAAACAATGTTATCACGGTGTTACGAGCATCCTTCCCTTCGTAACACCTTTTCACTTTTTAACATTTGGCCTCAGCTGTGAAATGCATCAAACAGCATAAACCATACGACGCTATCCTCTGCTAGAAATGTATGTGCTGTTGGGCTTGATGAAAGGTCATTTGAATTTAAAACAATGTGTGAACTTTAACATGAACACATGAAATAATAAAATTAAGTGTCTTCTACACAACTTTACATTTGAAAGTG
>NW_011353337.1:0-6285 GCF_000735185.1 Notothenia coriiceps | reverse complement strand
CAAGCCACTTCTGCTAAATTTGAAGAGGGAATTCTCTTTTGTTGCCATTAGTTATTCGTGAGATTGATCCTGTTGGACTCAGTACTAGTGAAACTACCCCCACAAGTAGGCTATTATGAAGTACTTACTGTGTACTTTTCCAACAATCCTCTGTCAATGTCCCCTCCTGAGAACAAGAATGCATGTTTCTCTGCTATTTTGAATAAGCGTTAAAAAACCTTTCTTCATGAGACTGATATTGTTGGACAGAGTATTTTAAGAGGATGGTAGACTGCACACTGACACACTCTGTCACTCTTGTTGGCCTCTTATGAAGCTGCTGTCTTTTAATATATGATTATTTCTCAGCCGCTAGTTCATTCCTCGCAGATTCTTCAGTCTCATCAACCTCATCCTTCCATCAGTCTCCTGCAGTCAACGCATCAGCCTCCAGCACACTTCCAGTGTCTGACTCCATATGATATTGTCTGATGCTGTAAGGGTGAAACCCCATGATCACAAAATGATCCAGAGTGCCAAGGACCTCATATAATGTATGTCATTAATGTTACATCACCCATTATAACAATTTGATTTCCGTTTTTCTCTTCTCTTAACTGAATAGTCCTGTCTTTAAGTATAATACAATGTAAAGTCCTTTTCCTGCACCATTTTAAGGCTTCAAAAACAGGCATTTTTACTGTATGTGTTTGGAGAAATTACACAATAAATGGCCAATAATTGTACTTTATAAACTCTGAATCTTGTGGTGCTTGAAGAATTACACACTGGTTAACCCGGCCAGGTTATATGCCTTTTTTGGAGCCATTTTTTGCCATATTTATTAAAATGTCACTAGTTATTTAAACAAACCACTATCTGAGGATTATACAAGCAAACATAAAACACCCTTTACTAGAGACATTGAAGCCCATGAAGAATTTATCCTTCCACAAATCTTTTCAACTGCTGTAAGTTAGGGCAATATCTGTGCAGACAATTTAAAATATTCTTCATTTGCAGTATTTTTTTTTAAAAGTGTTCAGAAAGACTGCATCAATTATATGCTATATATACATATAATGTCAATATTTGTATTAACTAACCAAAGTCAATTTAAATAGCGGGCACAAATGGGTTAATTGCCATGCATGTGGTGTTTGATATAGTTTACGTTCAATTTCAACTATTTTAGGCAGAAAAACGTTTATTGACTAAAACCTTTTTTAATGATTTACTATAATTTAGAAAGGTTTTTGTGAGAAATCATTTCAAAAGTAAACTTTTTTTTCATTTTATATTTAAATTTGAAATGTTTGCACGCAACATTATTAATTTATGCATTTTTATCAATTTTTTTTAATTATGAATCAATTTATTTTATTGTATTTCCTTGAGGCTGGGGAAGATATCCAGCATGTAGTTCAACATGCAAATGTTCTAATGCAAGTAAGTATACATTTAACATGGAAAAGGAAATAAAATAGGTTTCAAAGGAGGATGTGGATTTATTTTCTCTCACCTTGTAATTAAACAATCAAACAATGTAATGTAGCTCCGGCCTTCACTCCCAAAAAAACATCTTGTTGAATTGGACAAATTTTTTGAAGCTCTATTGACTGACGATGGAATAATCCGCGAGGAATGAACTGGAGTAGAGAAATAATCATATTTTAAAAGACAGCAGCCCCATAAGAGGCCAACAAGAGTGACAGAGTGTGTCAGTGTGCCGAAGGAGTTGGGACCAGCTATCCAGGCCAGACTCTAAAGACTTTCCAAGGGGTAAAATGCTGCTGCCGGAGTACTGACTGGAAGTATTGCTGATATCAAGTCTACCATCCTCTTAAAATACTCTGTCTAACAATATCAGTCTCATGAAGAAAGGTTTTTTTTAACGGTTATTCAAAATAGCAGAGAAACATGCATTCTTGTTCTCAGGAGGGGACATTGACATAGGATTGTTGGAAAAGTACACAGTAAGTAGTACTTCATAGTAGGCTACTTGTGGGGGTAGTTTCACTAGTATTGAGTCCAACAGGATCAATCTCACGAAGAACTAATGGCAATAAAAAAGAATTCCGTCATCAAACTTAGCAGAAGTGGCTTGATTTTGTTATCAGCAGGGGACTTTGACAGAGTAGCCTATTTCTCCAAAAATACACAGTAAAAGTACTTCAATGTATTGTAAGTAGTAGGCTAATACAAAGTCAAACAGTATCAATTTCATTAAGAACTAATGGTAAAATTGTATTTTTATCATTCATCAAAGATAGCAGAAAACATGCATTATGGAGGGGACTTTGACAGAGGATTACTCACAAAGTACACAGTAAAAGTTCTTCATTTTATTTCTGGTAGAAGTCAAACTAGAACCGAGTCCAACAGTGTCAGTTTCCTTAAGAACTTATGGTAACAAATATTTGTATCACTCGTCAAATATAGCAGGAATAATGAAGAGCAGCTGATTTGAAAAAAAAAACTCGAGAGGTGGCTGAGTTGACCGCAGTGCAGAATCGCAGTATAGTTTAAATCTCCTAACAATGTTGTCCATTTTAGACATAGGCTTATTATATTTACAGCCCTTAGTAACATCCATTCTCTGGGCTCAATATGTGTCTTGGCCGCTTTCGTTGTGATCGCTAAATTCCCCTTGTTTATAATAATCACCGTTCCTTCAGCAGGATACGGTAGTGATTCAAAGTGTGATTTTAGCAAACGAATGCTTTTGTTTTGAAATCACCTCCGTGAGTTTCGCCCCGCCCCTCGCTCCAAGGACCATTTGACCATTTAGTAAGGTAAAAAGCAAAAACGCCTCTCAGACGTTCTTCCGTTTACGTGTTTAATAAAGAAAAACAATTGGTAGATACACGGATTCTTTTGGTTTGAATTCGTTGCTGACAGATACAAATAATTTAAGAAAAAGGTGACCGTAGCAGTCACGTGATCTTACGACCCGGAAGAGAAACATTGTTCCTGCTATTCCTTAAAAAAGTGAGTTATCGTATACTGTAGGAAAGAAAAGGAGAAAACGAACTATTGTATAGTGTTTTGAGAGTCTGGAGACCTTCGTTCAGGTAGGAACCTCCTGGGTTCCAGCAGCAGAGTCACAGGAAGCTGCGTCATATCATGCTAACTGCTGAGATGGAGATTGGAGAGAAGGTATTTATCAGCAGCTAACTGTCATTACCAAGCTATGATGTCTCTGCATTTACTGCAAAAGCATTATATAACGATTAGAATGACAGTGACACATTAGTATAGGCTAGTATTCATTCCTCTGACAGTTACTGGATAAAGAGTTTACAACATGTTTTACTTCTGTTAGTGCTGCCTGTACTTTGTTAATATATTAACTTTACTTATTCACTTACTTATGTATACATCTGTTAATTGCGCGCATATTATTACATATATTAGTACAATTCGCAGTATTTTATTCCACTCTACAGTATTTTTGACTTTCTGTTTGATTTTATTCTACTTTACATGTAGGTTACTTGTTTCTGCATTAACTTGCACAATTATTTTTGCACTATTTTATTTTTTACTGTATTTCTATTTATAATAGATCTTCACACAAGCTGTAGCTTTTGTGCATATGTCACTAAGGCCTTTGACAGTTAAGTATAATAAACATAATGATACTGAAAGGGGCTTCTCTACATTATGACTTTCTTTACTTAACCTAATCAAATGTGCTGGTTATTCTTACTATACTTTAGTTTGTACTAGTATTCAGTTTAAATTGCAAGATGTACTTTTTATTGTTAAATATATTTTTCATACACGTTTAGTAATGTGATGTACCCTGCTCCGTGTTGCAGAGATGAGCCTATGTGTTCTGGATGAGGACAAGTTCCACCTGTGCTGTCAGCTCCTCCTGCAGCTGTCGGAGCAGTTGGGGGACGGCTGGAGCTGGGAGGGGGGGCAGGTGAGACCTCTGACCTAACTGAGATCCTCTGCTGCTGCTTTGTTATTGTTGTTGTTGTCTTATTTCTACACTTGAGCCTTTAGGAAGCTAACTCCTGCCCTCTGCTGCCCTTTCTCAATGCACTCCTGGTTTGGAGTTATATTATTAATATCACAATGTGAATTTGCATTTATCCTCCTACACCTATATTTTAATCAATTTGTTCTATGTCTATTCCATGCTCTTTTATGTTTATTTTCATGTATTTTACTGGTTACTTTATTCTATGTGATATATATTTTATGTGACTTTTAAAAGATATCAAGTGTCAACTTTGAAGCACTTTGGACTACAATTCTTGAATGAGAGGTGCTTCACAAATAAAGCTCATTATTATCACTGTGGGCGGAGCCTGCTGTGCTCCATGAATATTACTAACGGTTCTGATCCGGCTCTTCTCAGGAGGGCTACCTGAGGAAGACTGCTCTCAGGTCAGTGGTAATCGACTCCAGTTCAGTGTGGGACTACGAAGGAGGCGGGGCAGACACTTCCTGTCCCTCACGTTCTGAGCAGCAGGAAGGGGAACAGGAACAGGTAAAAGAGATGCCAAAAATCATGAACCTTCGATTGAAATACTAACAATCAACACTGACACTGTTGGACTCGGTTCTAGTTTGACTTCTACCAGAAATAAAATGAAGTACTTTTACTGTGTACTTTGTGAGTAATCCTCTGTAAAAGTTCCCTCCATAGTACATAATGCATGTCTTCTGCTATCTTTGATGAATGATACAAAGATAATTTTACCATTAGTTCTTAATGAAATTGATACTGTTTGACTTTGTATTAGCCTACTACTAACAATACATTGAAGTACTTTTACTGTGTATTTTTTGAGAAATCCTCTGTCAAAGTCCCCTGCTTAGAACAAAATCAAGCCACTTCTGCTAAGTTTGATCAACACACTGTGGTAAACTTAACCTCAATAGCAATACTTAACCATGAACATAGTGCCTGGTTAGAAAAAAAATTAAGGAAAATTAATTTAATTTAAAGCTGTAAATCAGGTCATAACAAAAAAGGAGAGAGAATTAATTTCTGTCAGCCTCAATGAAAAACAGAAATTGAACAGACGTGACTCTCCAGGAGATACAGCTTTGCCACATTCCTTCATTATTAATCCCTTTTGTTTCTCACATGCATAGTCTTGTAGTATTAAATAATAAGTTCCTGATTTTAAATATTCTTGCAGGTCAAATGTCATTTAAGTGCGCCAGTAAAAAAATTGTATTAGACGAATTTGCCTAAAGAAGGATGATTCCATGCTTCAGTTTCAGACTAACACATCAAATTTACCGAGAGACAGAGCTGATGTTTTATTGTCCAACATCTGTCCTCCTCCACAGGCTGCTGTTGATGCCTCAGCTGATACTGACAGCATCAAAGGTGACATGGAGGATGAAGATGACGATGACGGCGTGTGTGTGGCGTCTGCAGGCAGCAGCCAGCTGCTTCAGTACGAGTATAACATCCTGCACTCCTGCAGCTACAGCACACCGGTGCTCTACTTCAGAGCCTGCACTCAGGGTCAGACGCACACACACACACACACACACACACACACACACACACACACAGACACACACACTGTATACACACGTCACCTACAGTACAGCTCTTAAAGCATAAACTATCAGGATATTATGTGAAGCACTAAATGGTTTTAGAATAATATCGACTCTTTGTTTGTAGATATCTACTAAACTAAAGCATACCAATAAAGAGAGTAATGTAGGCCTGTTATATATCCTCCTGGGAACCGAGGAAACATTTTTTTTTCCAATCTTCTCTATTTTTAAAGAACCCAGACAATTAACGCAAAATCACAATAATAATAAAGTACATTTATAGAATCAACAATAGTATAAACAATAACAAATCCACAGCGCCTAAAACCTTAAACACACTATGAAGCAAAAAACAAAGGTTTCATCGTGTGCCACGTTTCATTTAAAAATTGTGCCCCCACATAATCACATTTCTAGTCTTTGAACGCATTTTTATTCCACTCAAATATCAGACTAAAGTTGCCATTGGTTTGTTCTGGAAGATAAATGTGCTGCTGTATGAGAGGGTCTGCATACCTTTGCATATTTGTAGTTTTCTTTATAAGTGATATTTCTTCTCTATGTTTCCATGTCAGAGGGGCGGAGCCTGTCGTTAGAGGAGGTGTGGAGCTCCGTCCATCCAAACTACAGGCTGCGACTCCAGAACAGTCCTCTGAACACCATCACTCTGCAGGTAGCACCAGAGGCCTGTACTACGAAGCCGGTTCAACATAACCTGGATATGTTTGAGTTACCTGGTTTACCTAATCCAAAACAAACGCGCTCTCG
>NW_011353336.1:0-3891 GCF_000735185.1 Notothenia coriiceps | reverse complement strand
AAAAAAATATAACAATGAGCAAATTGCATATATTAATGAAATACATAATAATAATAATAATAATAATGCATTACATTTTGCAGGTGCTCAAAGTGCTTTACAATGACATATTACACATATTAGAAATATAAATGTCATTACTGTGGACATTACCCACAGGAGCAAATGCGGGTAAAGTGTCTTGCCCAAGGACACAACGGCCTGACGCAGAGGCGAACTGGAGTTCGTCCCTACATAACAAATTATTTAAATAAATAAAGCTTACACTGGTAGAATAGCAACACATTTATTATGTATTAGAAATGAAGATTAAAATATCTAACCGTTAGACTCTACCGCTGAATAGTTCCTTCGGGGTTGTACGTTTTTACGTCTATTATTACCAAATAATCATAAACACGATGAGCTTAAGCAGTAAAAACATTTTTATTATAAAAAAAAAATGTCTACCAATAACTTAAATAACTAGGAGCGACAATAGAGAGGTGCAGTGACGAGTCCTAAAACCAGGAGGTGAATTAGCATTTCTCCACTTCCTGTTCCCTCGTCTCAGAGCCAATGGGATCTCTCCATAGGGTTTTGGAAAGTATCTGAACTAAGGTCTGTGGTTGAGACACATTGAAGAGACGGATCACGTTTTGTTCTACCACATTAAACCCATCAGCAGTGACCCCACTGGTGATCTCTGAAGAGTTGACGTGTCTGAAAAATGATGGTTGTTACCAAGTGGCTGAATAGGACTACAGAAGTTGTCGAGGTCTTTGTACGTCATTACACCGAACACGTAAACACTCCTCTAAGTTTGTTTGCCCTGTTCTGCTTGAAAGCAAGTCCCTGCCTCCTGCAGACTGTTCAGACAAACACTTCAACTTGAACCATTTAGAATCTGTATGTTTGAATATGGATCTTAAGTTGGCGTGACGTTGAAGCAGCGACCCTGCTGTGGTTCCTTTATAGCATAACGTTAGCATTTAGCTTCTGGCGACTAGATTAGAAAATGATAAAAGTAGGGTAGACATGTGGAGATTATCCGGCTGAACAAAACGTGATCCCTCTCTTCAATGTGTCTCAACCACAGACCTTATCTCCAGCTATTTTCCAAAATCCTGAGAAGAAGTTGCATTGCTTTTTGTCGAAGGAACCGGAAGGAGCTTACTTCCTGGTTTTAGGACGCGTCACCGTGGCACTCTATAGAAGTCTTTTATATCCCCTTAACTAAAGAGGTCGCCACTAGGTGACAATGTTATTCAACCTTTTCACAAAAAACTCGAAGTGGCTTTAACGAAGAATATTATTAATTATATGATTTGTACCTTTATGTTGCGCATTGCTGAATAAATGCTAAACTAAGATTGAAAAGATATGCAATACATCTATATTGTTATATGACACTTGATATCGTAATATTCTAAGTGTATTCCTTTCCTGAATTTAAATGCTGCTTTTAAGTAAAGTCATGTACTTCTCTGAATTCTCCACACTGTTTTATCATTAGTCATTACATCCACATTACTTATGATTAATGAATTGATTTGAAAGCATTAATGGTGAACCCTACAGTTTAGATATTGCGTGATTTGATCGTAAACATTTCAGATATTTCAATTTTGTTAATCTCTTTCAGCTTTAGTGCAAACATGCAAAACAAAAGAGAAACCTGTGCAGGCAGAAATGTCAGCATTGGGTTATTGTTTTTATATTTAGATGGCAGATTAATTATCATCACAAAGTGTCATTACACTTAATCGAAGAAACATCCACCCTGTAGCAGTCAGTTATTAAGATTCACTGATGTCAAACAGCTCTGCAAATAAACATTTAGAGACGAGCACTCAGTAACCACGGCGCTGGTTATCTTGGGTGTGTGTTTGAGTGTGTGATGTGTGTGTTTTCAGCCGGGAGGAGCACTACAGCAGCTGGGAGTTCCCCAAGTGGATCCCCTCCTCCAGCGACTGGCACCTCGTTCCTCAGAGGTAGTTCACCTTTGACCTGTGTTTGTTATTAGTGAGAGGATACAAAGTATTGGACATTTGAAGTGAAATTGTGTGAAATAGTTTGGCCCTAACAGTTAGGCTTTTCCCCCTCTGTGGATTCCTTTAAGATGTATTTTCTTAAGACAAGTGTTTTCATTATGAAGACTTGCATGGCCATCGTTAGTTTTTTTGATCAGACATGCTTTTAATGTAATCTTTTTATTAAGCACTTTGGTCATGATTGTGTTTTTAAAGGTGCTCTATACATTAACTTGATTTTTCTACACTAATGGATGGTGTGAAGTCATCAAATTAAGATCATAGTCATATATTAAAGTTGTATTTTTGTTGAGAACACTTTGCAATGATGCACTTTAAAGGTGCTTAACAGAAACAATGGCCATTGCAGTAATACTTCTATCAATTTGACTGATCTTTACGTTATTTTATGCACAAATGTCTAATTCAAGCAGGCCTTTTTAGACTAGTTCTAGTTCTCAAAGCTAGAGTATCAACGTGGCAAGATATGGTTTGTTTATTTGCCCTTTTGTACTGAGGCACAATGTTTTATCACGGTACCAAAACCTCACCAAAATGTGAAATGATTACTACTCTGATTTAAATATGCACTTGGTAATTTAACAAGTATACGTTTTATATAATAATCCAGCCAGGTGTTGTGTGTACTCCTAATACAGCATCATCAGTCATCAATCAAAATCAGTCATCAGTCAAAATCATATATTTATCTTGTTATTTCTCGTGTGTTTTTCAGTGACGTGGAGAAGTACCTTCCTCAGGAGCTCCAGTCTGCGGCCTTCAGAGTGTCCAGAGACGGCCTCAGTGAGGAGGGGGAGACGCCTCTGCAGAGACTCAGCAGGTCACACTGAGCATCTTATTACAATATTACATAACATGTCTTAACACAATATACTACTTAGCATTCAACAATATCTAATTTATTGCTTTGCTATATACATATACTTAGTGACTCTGGCTAAAGATGCGTCAGAAAAAACCTCGTTCCACAATTTATGACTCCTTAATGCTGAATATATTTAATTCTATCAATGCTTGTTGGAGTGTGTTAACACAGTTATCACAAGAGATATTTATATTAAGCTTTTTCTGTTCAAAGAATTGAGCATTGAGTGATTCATCTGTATTTCGGTTTTCATTGGACGGATGATTGAATTTGCATATTCCACTTTGATGCATTTTGACTGTTGTAATTGTTCTCTCTTAATTGGTTATATTATATAACATAGTGTATATTCTGGGTTTATTTTGTTCTCCTTAAGCCTCTTTTTAAGGTCAAACATTAAGGTAAGTCAAAGCTGTCTTGTGAAGTACGCTAAAATAATCTATTTCTGATTTAGAAAATGTTTAGATTTGATCCAGGGTATTGTTTATATTAGGTTGATTTGTTGGAGATTTGAAATAAAGTAAGATTTATGTTTGAGTGTTAATTCAGCGATATTTAAAAAGTCAGATTTGGCGTTTTCAAGTGAAATCTTCCTTTTATTTTTTATTTTTTGAAAGCCTTTGTGTTTGTGTTCCAGGTTCTCTGCGGTGCCGGCTCACTCGGAGCGCTGGGACATGCTCCTGTTTGCGGGGGGGCCGGTGTGGGCCATGGAGTGGTGTCCGACCCCTGATGGAGCTCCGGCCTCGCAGTACCTCGCTGTTTCCTGCCACCGAGGGATGGACGACCAGCACGTTTTCAACAAGACGTACGGAGGCCCCGCCCTGCTCCAGCTGTGGGACCTCGGCCTGCTGAAGTACAACTGCAGGTAAACAGGAAGTGGATAACTGAAAGTGATTATTTTTAAGACTAACGTTTTTCTGCACAATCGACTGATGCTTTTGTGTTGAATAGGCTTTGTCTCTGTCAGTTTATTTTGAGGTAGTTGCAACAATT
>NW_011353335.1:0-5253 GCF_000735185.1 Notothenia coriiceps | reverse complement strand
TGCCCAGGGACACAACGAAATGCTGACTGCAGTGGGGTTTGAACCTGTGCTACCCTGATCCGAACACCGACGCACTAATCCACTGCGCCACAGCCTTAATGAAAAGAACAAGGTTTAGGTTCGTTCTTCAGATATGACTGTGACGTTAACGTGTAAGCTCAATAGTGAACTCCAGCTCAACCAACCATATTGTAATATCTAAGTAATCATCTTGAAATATTACATTAATAATTGTAATATACACACATCTTATTGTGAGGTTGATTTCACATACACTACTACTTCGACATTAGCTTGTCTACATACTTGAGCATAGCCAATTTAAATTAACCTTAGCGATGCATACAGTTCCTACCTACATAATAAAATATCTCTCTAAGTTACAAGGATGACCTTATTTTATCAACCTCAAACAGAAGCTGTTTGTTCAACAGTATTATCCCACTTTACGCTTAAGACTTCTCTATTTTGTTTTAACCTTTATATATACACAGTCTATGATTTTAACTTGGAGGCTACGATTAGCATCATTAGCACCGATGTAGCTACCACTCGCAACCCAAGCCCATTCATTACGTAGATTAAAATCATTAGCACATAAATAAGTACTCGAATTTCACTTAACGCAAAAACGCATTCATGCACCGTCTGTTTTAACCGCAGAGCGAGTCACAATAGNCCGATATATAAGCATGAAGAACAAACAACCACGGCCGGCTTCAAGTTGTGTTTCCTGGATGAACTGAGTAAGCAGAGTCCCAGTAGCTAGCTTCCCGGGGCAGCTAGCAGAGAGACAAGAAGCTAGCAGCAGCAGTCATTTGACAGAGCAGTCATTTGACAGAGCCGTCACTCAATGTGACCACGCCCTAATTTATGCAAAAACGTTAAGACCTAATATAAATAAAAGGGTCGTGTTAGAAAACAATTCACTCACAGATCCATAATCATGAAGGTGGAATCTAACTATATTCATCATAATATTTATTGCATCCATGGGTAGAAACATGTTTTTTTCTGCTGTAAAGTTGGGCATTTTATCATGGGGGTCTATGGAAATTGCTCCTTTCTGCAGTCAGTCCCTATCGGCCAATATATGAACTGCAGTGTGTGTGGCACTTCCGTATTGGCGTCCCGGCTCTACCCCACAGTTTGCCGCTTGGTAAACACAGACCATATTACTTGTAAACACGTTGCGCATTGTTTCTGATACAGCAACGTTTCTGATAGGGGACTATAGGTTGGGCAGGACGTTGCCAGGAGTTCAACGTAAAGCCAGCCCAAATTTTAGTAATGTCGTCATGACCAAAGCAAATCTGGATCAGCTGTATTGTACCCCCGTTTTTAGAGATGTGGGTACGGAGGAAAAGAGAGAGGGTTGTATTTTCTGACATTTTGTGAGTCTCCTTACACACCGGGGACACACATTTATGTATAAAAGACATACAAAATTGCATTTTGCATAATAGATTACCTTTAAGCCGTTCTATAGATAAGGGCAAAATAGCCCAGAATATAAATTAACCGAACAAATGCTTTATGTTTTAGTGGGGATAGATAAGCATTCTAATTTATAAAATAAAAATATATATTATAGTTATGCTAGTAATTGACCATGGTTATGTTGGCTGTCTGAGTGATAGCTGATGTAACCAATACATTGGTTCTAACCTGAGGAGGGCCCAGGAGGCAGCTGGTGCTGGGGGTGATGGGGATGCTGGTGTAGTTGATTGAGATGTGGAATGGAGGAGGGCTGGGGCAGGACCATTGGTTGTTCCAGGCCCTGCAAAGCAGATAGGCTGGATCCTGAAGAGCTGGGGGGAGGAGCAGCTGCTCCTACCCCAGCGATGGCTGGATCAGCCTCCAGGATGAGTCTGGCCAGGGACTCAGCCAAGCCCCCTTCCCCTGCTCGATCCTCCAAATCTGAAACAACAGTTTTACTTAGGATTTTCCAACTATGTGTGTCTTTCTTTTGCTCTTCATTTTATATTTAACAATACGTCAAAAAAAAAAGCTTGAAGATTAGCAATTATTTTTCAGTTTCCAAAAAAACTTGACCTGTCACAAGAAATTCGGAACTTTACAAAAAAAAGAAAATTGAAGATATTAGGCATTCACAAAACCTGCAAATCTCCAGTAAGCAATACTGAAATCTAGCATAGAGAGGAACGCGACTAGCGGCATTTCCATAACTACGGCACTGACCTGGTGGAGGCAGTCCAGAGGAAGATAAGGAGAATTTAAGGGAAGGTGGAAGGGGGAGTTGGCCCGCAGAGGAATGGAGATGGGAATCAAAGGCTTCTCCCAAATCTGATTCTCCTCCCATTCCCCCTCCTCCCCCCAGCCCTGCTCCTAGCCCGGTGCCGCCCTGGAGCCCAGCGAGGCGTTTGTGTTCCTCCTGCCAGTCGTCATCTGGAAGAGAGGAGCCATATCAGGGCTTGACATTATAAATGGCCCGCTGGCCCAGAACACACCCCGGGCAGCATAACGTACTTTCCACTTCCCCGCTCGGGCCACTCAAAATATTGCTTTAAAAAAAGAAATTGTCCTGTGGTATTGGTATTTTGACAAGCCATTTTGTTAAATTGTTTCGTTTATTAACGCTACAACATAGCGTTTTGTGAGTCGGTTGTCGTTGCTGGGTGAAAAGCAAACAGCTGTTTGCTGCGGAGCGCAGCGCGAGCAGGTTCCCATGAGCGGGAGCGCGCTCCTTCACTACAGACTTTCTCGCCACCTAACCATTCGCCAAAATGTTTTTAATACCAGCGGTAACCGACCAAGCGTTGGGCAAAAAACAATCTTCAAATAAAAGAAAGTCACCGGAGGAGTTAAAGGAGACAAGGAGCATGAGAAGAAGAGGGAGAGAAAGTTTCAACCACACTGGCTTGATCGATGGAGTTGGCTTCAATATGATGATATAAACAAGGTCTTTTGTCGGCTCTGTACATCAATGCCGACCTATGCGGACAAGTAAGTGAAGAGTAGAAGATATAAAGGTATTGGCTATAGGGAAATGTCCCAGCAGTTTAGGATAATGAAGGTTCTAATCTAATCTATTACATAGCCATTACATTTCTAACTCCTAATGACAGGAAGGCAGAAAGCGCATTATACAAATAATAATACTCGTAATAATGATAATAGCACACATTTTTTAACAATGACCACAATATAATTATTTTAATAAACCAAATATGAACAATTGAAGAAAATGAGGAAGAACTGATGATTCAAATGTTGTAGTACAAGTAGTAATTTAGTTAGTGCATAAATTACTATTGCAACAAATTCGAAACTAAAACTGCGATATAATGTTTATGTAGCAATAATACACAAGACGTATATATTTTAAATGTCTCCAGTACCATAACGTCGGAGCATAACGGTTGTAGTGGCATCCAAGGGTTTCCTCTTGCCACTATAGAGCGGGGTTGACGACACGCAATCCAAAACAATAAGCAGCCGAAGGTTTTCAGTCACCAAAAAAATGTAATTTATTAACAAAAAAGTATTGACTTAAATAGTCTCAAAATAACAAATCTTAAACAATATTTCAGCGATATACTTTCCTATATAAACTAAACTATACTTTGTTTACAGCCCAATTTGCAACACCATACTCTGTCTGCAATTTGAGGTCGAAAAACTGTTCCGCTCCCCGTCTCATCAGGTCTCCGAGCACGCCGGCTGTCCTCAATTACCTCACTTAAATACACACCGGAAGGTACACGGAAACAGATCATATTACGACATAAAATCACTTCATAAAAACATATTCACCACGGCAACACAAATCACCCCTCCATCACTAAATCATTTATCAAATTATGAATCGAAATAATAACGTTGTGGCTCTAACAACGGTACCACGGTCTTTAATAATTCCGGCCCGGGGCCCGCTTGATACCGGGGCTCGGTAAAAAAATGAGTGGGGGTGAACGCACTAAACACTCCAGTGCATGACATTAAGGATTTTGGGAGATGGCCCTGTGGGCCATCTAAGCTAATTTACAGATGGCCCTGAGCCCAATAGAGATTGCCCTGAAAAATGTGCGCGGACGAAATGACACGAAGGGTTTGGGGGGCCTCCCCCTAGAACATTTAGATTTTTCCAGGTCTTACTGTAGATGCTGTCTGGTGCATTCTCTAGACTGAATTATAAGATGAACCACCACAATATTATATTGTACAATTTCAATTTTATTCTTCATTTCACTTGTTTGTTTGCTTGTCTCGCTTGCATGCCCTGCATAGCTATAAGAAATACTTAAGTTGTTGGTCAAGACACTTTCCATCTGATGAAGGCAAATGCCTTCCCAGATGTAAAAAAGCATTACATTCAGTTATAACTGTCAAAACAAACATTATTTACACTATTATGGCCCCTGTTAAAAATGTTTGTAATGTTATCTACTGTAAATTGGTCGAATGAATGCTTGCTCATCCGGAAGCTGACCGAGCAGACCCGAGAGAGTCGAGAGGAGCCGAGCGCATCCGCGAAGCACACAACATGGTGACGTCGGAGTTCCCGTTAGACGGCAAATCTAAATCTCTTCGGTCAAAAATAATTTCCCTTTAGCGCAATACCGCTTCAGTTGCGCCACTTATGTGACAGACAAGAAGAGTATGTGACAGACAATAATAGTCAATTCTAATGTCTAACACGTAATGTGGAGAAAGAGATGTCCTGTCTGTGTTGATTGTGCGTTGATCTGTTGGTAATGCCTCGGGGTTCCGGTGGGCATGTAAACAAATGCATAATGCTGCGCTATACTTTATGGCCTCACCCGGTTGCATAGCGACATTTATTGTTTAGGTGTCTTCTAATAAGCAGGTAGTCATATCATTAGCTAGAACTAGCTGGATCTGATCGATATGGACATAAACGCGAGTGAAGTCTAATCTGACGGCAGAGAGAGATCAGCTGCTGCTGACGAGTCGACACGCAGCTCTGCATGATCACATGCAGCGGTGAGCGGACAAAACACACACTTCAGGTTAGAATATCACTCGTGGCTATTTTAATTACCTCTCAAACTACCTAAACTAGTTATAGATATGTTTAGTTTTACTGTCGGGTCACTCATTACTGGATCCGCGAGCTGCATGATACTGGCATAATAGATTGCCCGATCGGGCAACCAGCAGGTGAGGCTTTATTGCCCGAGCTAAATACTAGATGGCCCCGGGCCATCGGGCAGTCCGTAATGTCGAGCCCTGAAGAGTTATGGAAATAGTAGAGCTCAGGCACTGTTT
>NW_011353334.1:0-2598 GCF_000735185.1 Notothenia coriiceps | reverse complement strand
TATATTTCTATTTAAGGCTTTACTGATGTGCCACAATAATGTCACCTAATGTTATTGAGTTAAAATATCAATATTGTGGCTTTCCAAGTTAACATTGATTGATATGACTGCGATTAAATCAGCATATACTTCTGCCAGGGGATGCCACCCCTGAAATTCTCCTGCCACCCTCTTGCCACCCCATGAATATTTTTCTAGATCCGCCCCTGTCCAGTATGATACTTTATTATAATGTTTATGACAATTAAGAGTCTGTACGGGTTTGTTTTATCAGGAAGGTGACATGCCAGAGGAGGTGAACATTGACGACCTGATTGGCCTGCCTAACGATGATGAGCGAGTCAAAAAGTTACAGGTAACATGACCTGCGTGTGAGAAACTGTTGAAACAGGAGGAGGGTTTACAGAGGAGAATATTTAATAGTGCAGTTTTCAATAATGGTTTTAATTCGCTTCATGCTCATGATTGAAGTCTTTCTGCACCAAGATGAAGATATTTTGTTAAGAGAACCAACATTAACACACACATATTCACAATAACCCTTACACATCATTGCTATTTTATAATTTTATGAATTTATTTTTAATTTTAATTACTTGGACTATTCTGTTCAACAATTCACTCATATATATATATATATGTTATAGTTGACACTGTAACAGTGATTGATATTGTTAGGTCTTAAAATTACTATGTGTCTAGTTTGTTAAAACATTATCCCTCTTTCTTTGACAGGAGCTCCTTCGAACGTGCAACAACAACACAGAGGTATGTTTAACTTGGATGTTTTTAGATTTGTCATTATTATGCATACCTTATATGCAAATGTACAGTTTAAGTGTCTGTGTACAAATACACACACTGGTCACATGGACCTAAAGGGAAGCTGCAGCTTCTGACACCTCGTCCCATAGTTTCTCCACATGCTTTAACAATGGCTTTCTGTGCTCTCTTGCCTTTTTCTGTTCATTTAAAACTGAAACAATGAGTCTTTCTGGACTCAGGCGTTGTCCTCGGTGTGGCCTGGTCTGAGATGCAAACGCTGGCAAAAGAGCAGGGAGGGTCAGTGCTGCTTTCTAACTCACACTCTGCTGGGGAGCATTGTTAAGAGAAGTCCATATTTTTTTCAAGTCTTAAAACAACATGTATGTGTGTACACTAAAATCATTCCTGTTTAAATTGGACATATAAAGATCCCCTTCTTATATGCCTCAGATTGTAATGATTGTGAAACTCAAAGTCCTTGCTCTGTGTAAAGATTTATCCCAAAGTGTATCTGAAGTCAATATGTGACTTCAACAGTCTGAGTTTTTCAAATTAAGTGGGCATCTTTCAAAGTAAATCTTATAAGACAGGTTCTGTGTTCCCATGCAGTGGATGAAGAAAAATCATTTGTTACAGAAATGTGTGTAACATTAGAATTATGGAAATGTTGTAACCTTATTTCAACATCAGATGAATGGCAGAATTTGCCTCTCAACACTTTCTTTGAAAAGGTTTTAAAGGGGATCCCTTGATAAGTAGTATGAAAAGAGGACAAATATTTATTTGTATTTGACTGCTGATTAATATCTATAAAACTATAACAAATGAATCTACAGTCTAACAAATGTTTCCAGTCAGTATCAAGATAACTTTCCCAGCTGTACATGTGTTGTTGCCATAACACAGCATGTCACTGTGACTCCTATCAGGCTAAAGACGCTCATACTCAGTATTTTTACAAAGTAAGCAGTCGAAGAGGTCACCCAAAGTTTATGCTCAAATAAGTGTTTTTGGATAAGTATTCATGCATCAATGTCAAATATATATATAAAAAACAGCAGTATCATTAATCATTAATCAATTTAGTTTTTTGTCCTCTTCCATCCCTTTTTGTTGAATATTTAAGATGTTTTAATGTCCATAGATAGAAAAAGCCCTTGGAGAGCAGTGAGGTCCCAGGACTGTAACTGAAGGCTGAGAAACAGTTCCATCTGTGTTCTGTGTTGTGACGTAAATGTGATGATCATTTCTCAAAACTTGCAAAATAAATCACTAAAAATAAGTTACCAGAATGGGATCTGTGACATGCCAGAAAAAAACATGGTAACACTTTATATTAAGGTGCACACATTAACCATGAACTAGTTGTTAATTAACATGCATATTAGCAGTATATTGGCTCTTTATTAGTCAGTATAAAACACATATTAATGCCTTATTCTACATGACCATATTCTACAAGTAATAAGCCATTAGTTGAGAGTTTTTCCTCAATAACCCTCTAATTAGTGCTTATTTATTGCAAGTAAGGAAGTTGTTGTACATGAGTTTTGGTCTTAATATGCTCCTAATAAGGCAGTAGTACCACAAGAATAGTAATTCTCCCATAATAACACTTAAAGGTGGGTAGGTCATTTTGGAGAAACCAGCCCGACGGCGCTAGAATTTGAAAATACACAACCGGAGAAAATCTGCCACTTCCTTACAGAGCCCCTCCTCCAATTTACACGCTTGGAATAGTATGTCGAGTTTTTAATGCTAAATGTATATCATTTTCTAACAGGATATAGAACGAGACAACACCGTTTTGATCCATTGTGTATGAATGCTTCA
>NW_011353333.1:0-2120 GCF_000735185.1 Notothenia coriiceps | reverse complement strand
TTGCTTAATATTTGGAGTACATATATAACTCAAAATGTGTCTTCGGGTCAATGTGACTGAATTCGATAGAGTAAGTCACATATTATAAATGTGTGTGAAATTGTCATAGGATAGTTAGCATAATTAGCATGAGCATGTTTTTTTGTCAGATTGACCTTGACCTTTAATCTTCAAATTCTAACAATGTAATCCTTTAGTGTCAATGGATGTTTTCTACCAATAGTTTCCCTACAGGAGTTCCTTTTCTTGTTTTTTCTCTTTTCATTCATTTCATTTTAATATCTATCGCGCACCATTTTGAACTTCTACTTTAAATTATACAGAAACTCATCAGTGAGATGAGTGTTTACGAGCCTATCATTGTGGTGTTACATTGAGCTCATAAAGGGACATCCAGTTTGTCATATCAATTGCCCATCAGCTTAAAAGTGCCAACATGCTTTTAATATAACCACTTTAAACTGATCTCCACAGCCAAATTTAAATTGTAATTAAAAGAATGGCTGTTAACAGGTTATGGCACAAACAATAAGCACAAAACATTTTCGCAATATTACAATAGCACCATTAAAATAATCTGTTTTGCAAAGCAGAGGGTTAAATATGAAGCATTATGAAAATGTTCAGGTTTTTAAATATGTTGCACTTCCAGCAATCTGGGTCCCATTAGTGTTAATAGCAAATTGTGCTGCTGGGGCAAATTAAAACAAAATTGCCATAAAAACCATACTAAAAGAAAAACAGTCCAGCATTCTCGATGGCTCAGCAGATTACAGCACACAAACAGACACAGACAAGTATGCACTCCACAAACACTTATCAGCACACAAAGGACTGAGTCAGTCCAGGGAGGTGGATTTGGAAGTTTAGGTCCATTTACTGACCTCTGTTAAATATCGACTGTATCTCTGTTATACTAAATATTGAATGAATACAGAGCACAGCCTGTTGGAAAACTGGATAAGTATAGATACAGATATAAATCAAGTAAAACCTCCTTGCGCTTGGTTTAAGACTCATTTAGGTAGTATCTCACATACTGTACATGGTGGTCATATGTATTTTACACTGATTGAAAAAACCTTTCGGAATTAGTGTAAAAATAAATGGCTTTTAAATTGGACAAATGTTACAAGAAGTGATTCCAATAGTCACAAAATCAAAATGTTCCAGATGATTATTTTTCTACATATTGACTACTGCAGGGCAGAGTCGTTCTTTTCCACAAATTTAGAAACCTATATAGGTATAAATGTGCGATGGAGCAACATGTGGTCCGGCTCCTTTAAGATATGGTTAGGGTTAAACTGATACCTGGAATATAAAGACTTCACAAGCATTTGCTGTCACATCTTGGTTTGTGGACTACGCTTCGTAGTCTTGAGTTTAGCATCATGGCCGCTGCCATGTTGGTCTTTGGTCGTTGCCATATTGGGCTGTTGTGACGACCCCTCCATTCCACGTGAGGTGCCGTCTGTTTGTGTGTGTGTGATTGTGTGGGTGTTCGCAGGTACAGGTGCTGATGAGCCGCACCTGTGGGCGGATGCCGTGCTGATGAGCCGCACCTGTGGGCGGATGCCTACCCAGTGGTGTAGTCCAGGGTATACGCAGGTATACGGCGTATACCCACTTATTTTTCAGACAGCATGGCGTATACCCACTTCTCAATCACCGCTGGTGCGCATTATTTAGTAGTGGCTCAATGTCATTTCATAGTACTGTGAAGACTCATGACACAAACCTACTCTGCCTCATATTGGCTAACTCTATGCCTTCGCTGGTTAGATTGGTCAGGTTTTCAGCGCGAGAACTGATGAAAAACCAATCAGAGGCAGAGTAGGGCGGGTCTTAATAAGGGAAAAAAACTGCATATAGACAAATGTTAATTTACTTTCAACTATTTGCCATTACAAAAATTGTATGAACTGTTAAAATGAAGCGAGCCATTCAGACTAAAATTTCCTTTTACAATAAACGTCCTTGTGGAACTACATCGGCCAGCAGCTCAGCTACAGATAGTGAGGCTAGAACACCGGAGCTGTTAGCTGATAGCCCTGTTATCATCAGCCCTGACATCAGCCCAACACCTGCGCTCCCTCCGTCCCCCTCATCCGTTGAAG
>NW_011353332.1:0-6020 GCF_000735185.1 Notothenia coriiceps | reverse complement strand
ACTGAATACACATACTTTACAGAGATCTGTATGAGAAACCAATGTGAGTTTGGAAAATTGCACAATTTAAATGTATTCTAGTAGACCTCAACAATGGAAATATGATCAGTAGAAATGGCCAAGACATGGGACCTTTAAATATTTGTTGACATGTGACTTCTTATTGTTCAACATATTAAACAATTACTTTTTTCAGATTTTTGATAATAAAGGGAGCAATAATGGGTTTAAGTAGAAGTTGAATACAAGAACTTACATATTTGGAAATGTATCGAGTGAGAGGATTTACCTTTATTGTTTCAACTTGTTTCAACAAAAAAACGTTCTATTATTCATACTTTATTAGAAAGTGATGAAAATATTCATAAAGAATAAACAGAAACTGAGCCGAATGAAAAGCAGAAATATCACAACCTTTATTGTTTATGTTGACGTCTGTGTGAAAGTCTTGAACATTAAACAGAAGTGACCTTGAGGTCGTCAAACTTTACAATAAATACAGGTGAGTTTCACCTGGACAAAGAAAGGATCCATGTGACAGCAACATGTTCTACATTAAACACAGTTAACTGAAGAAAACTATCCACTTTACATGAGATCATTGTGTACACAGTACAATAGATAATATATCATGTTTTAATAACAGTGTTATTTAATCATCCCGCTCCGCTCTAATTTCATTGATGCTGTTCATTAATTGAGATTTGGGTATCTGACAAAAATATTCAACATTATAAAATCCCTTTCACTGGGTATTCCTTTAAAATATGAACAAGCTTTTGGTAAACCATGTGTCCTAAACATCTCTAAAAAAGCAATTTAGTATAATACAGTTAATTAGGAAATGAGACGTTGTAAACAGATCACATAGATTTCCAAACAAATATACAGTTTGACACGAGTCATAGAGGCAGTAGCACCATGTTCAGCATTTTGGAGAGGGACTATTGTCATGTCTTTCCCTCGGATAAACTTCAAAGTTTCTGAAGAAGTGGAGAAGCCATCAAGAACCAATGCATTATAACAACTTTAAACAATGTTGGTCGAAGGTAGAGTTGTGTTAAATTCCACAGAGCTGCGGTTTGTGAGCTAGCTAGTGGTAGCAAAATCATTACAGCTGCCCAATTAACCCAATGAAATAAACAATGGCTTATTTTTGGCTCTTGTGAAGTGGTGTGTCTATTCAAGAGTGGGGACAGAAACACATGTATGACTTTTATTTGTTACAGTGCTTCGTTAACTGCCGGTTTTGCTCCTTCCGTTAGCAAAAATGTGTCAACACTCAACTTATTGATCGTTATAAATGTAGCATCGAGTAAATCAAAAGCACATTTTCAAAAATATGGCTGTTGTTCTTCATATAGTGCCTTTAATCTGATCAGCCAATCAGGTTACAGGTAGCTGAATGCTGGAAGGAGTGGTGACACACACACACACACACACACACACACACACACACACACACACACACACACACTCTTTGGATCACATGTTCCAGCCTAAACCAATGTGTGTAGCCAGCAGGTAGCACATGCCGATCATACAGGTCATGATCATCATGGGAAATCCTAACCTGCAAGAAGAAAGAAAAAAAACATGAATTTCATGAATTCAAACATCTTATTCCACAGTTGTGACATTTTATGATTCACTTAACTTGGAATTATTGCCTGTGTACTTTTACACACATATTTCTTTACATGACTTTCTCCTTGTACTTTTTCGTCAAACTAGAATAAGACTATTTACACATATTTTGATATTTAAACCTCAACATCGCCCTTTTGTATGACTTCTAGTCATTCATTCAACATTGTCTGCATGTGTTAATTCATGCTAAATAATTAAACTTAATGCCAATTGTGCCAATTGTCCAACAAATGCAAGTAAGCTTCCAGCAGTCTCTACGTGCTTGGGACCCGTACTATACATTTCTATCATAAAACTCAACATTTCCAGGTTCACACTGCTGAAAAGTACAGTACACTTAAGTGCTACACCTTAAAGATCACCTTTGACGAATAAACTAAAAGGTGCTTTCCATGTTTTTTTATTCCTCAATTAGCATGGTGAATTTAAAATGTGCCCTCAGATAACTCCAGATGGTTTGTTATTTGGACGATCACCGTGTCCTACATGAACACATGGCTGCTCGCGGCCCAGAGATCTGTTCGCCCTCAGTCTCTGACACACATCCAGAAAAACCGTTGGAGATATTCACTGATTTGTAATGTTCATTAGTCATAAACGTGTATTTTCTTGCTGTTTTGTATACAGTAATTTGGTCATTATTTGGTGTTGTTGTTTTAATCAGGCTACGGGAGAAATGGATTACATGTAACAGGTTCCAACACTGACTTCTGCAGCACACACAATGTTGGAAGTGTTTGTGTGCATATTTAATAATTGTGTGTCAGTGAATTACTCTTAATCACTGTCACTATCCCTTCATTCACATGGAAACAATTTAGACCTTTCCTTTCAATTAGCATGTGGATAGGTCAAATGACTGCTCGACTTAGGGGCTAATGAAGCACTTAGGCTAATGAGTCCAACATGATGTGGTGCTGAAATGTAATGTAACACAGTCAAAGTGTGTGAGTAGAAATGAGTTGCCAAGGGTGATTATCAATGTTGCCATCAATTATCAATGTTAACCATTACGATACACCAAGAGGGTTAGGGTTGGACACTCGCAAAGTCTTATCTTTAGTCAGTTTTTCTTAGGTAAAATATATCTCGTCAATTATTTCTATATCGGCAAAGTACTGGCCTGAGTTGTTTTCCCCGGTGTTTAACAATGATTGAGAAAACAATCTGCCAACCTGTTGTTTATTTGCTTTTATGGCATTCTGAAAAAAATAAACAACTCTGTAGGTTAAGTACCTTTGACACGCATGTGTGTGCACAATTACACAATTAATCAACGGTTCATCAACCAACCAACCAACCAACCAACCAACCAACCAACCAACCAACCAACGGTTCATCAACCAACCAATCAATGGTTCAAATTGTATAGCCTCTTTCCAACACCTTCACTTGTTTCCAGAAGTTATTATGATGGGGATACATTTTAGCAGCGGCACTCGTTAACTGTATAAAATTGAGACAGTTTTGATGGACAGAAATAACGAAAAAGGGAGTCTAACACCATCAGAGGGCTTTGGTTCCTTTAAGAGTCTGAGGATACATAAAGGTCCTCTCCATGGTGCTGGTATCTTTACAATAGTGTACAACCTACAGCCATTGACATGCTCCGATTATCAACCCTTTCACTAAGTGGTGCAACCCCCCAGGCAGAGGAATCAATTATATAAGACCCTGCAGAGCTTTACAGTCATGTAGCATTTAGCTGAGGGTCACAACAGCTCAGTGGGGTGCATTGATCTGCAGCGGGAGAATACAGTTCACATCATACTGTGTACAAAAAGACACAATGCCATTACAGGAGACCAGAGGAAACGCACTGTTAACATCAATATAATTTCACATTTCTCTAAAACATTTGTGATGTAATGTAAGTTAACAACTCCACTAACTACATAACAAATGTTTGGTCATTTTTTAGAGCCTTTTTTATGCAGAAATGTTTGAAATGTAACTTGAGACCGCTGTGATTTTGGTCTCTGTGGAACAAATGTCCTTGTGAGGAATCTCTAAACTCTGATCAGAACCAGACAAGCTGCGGTCACCTCTATTTCTGCTGAGTCATGCTCATTTTCCCCCATCACAGGTGCAGTGTGGCGGGACGGAGGGCAGAACAAATCGTTTCCACAGTACAGCAGAAAGAGGTGCGAGGTTCACCTTGTCTTAAAACTCCCATCATACCTTGTGATCGCACACGTTGATTTAATTGCATGTGATGGGAGCTCTTTGAAAGACCCGATGCAATCTGAGACGTTTTTAAGATAAACAGGGGGGATGGCACAGTGCTTGACCTGTGCTGGTGAATCAGCAGCATGACTTGCAAACGTGCAGTGTTTACGCTTCAGGGTGATACAGAAGTATTATCTCTATCTCCAATCTTTGGTCGGGAAAAGAGAGTGTGATTGATTGCTGTAGAAGACTGAGGTCAGACATCGTGACAACATCAGGCTTTCAGTATGTGCCCTATGAATAACCTGCAGAACAACATTTTTATACAATACACAGCTCGGGTATTTTTTCTCTCTCGATCTCTATGCATCGATAACTGTATAAAAAATATGACTATAATCTACAAAAATGAATAAAATAAAAGCCCTTGTTTCGCCAGAGGCCACGCAACAATAACCATATTGCTCATCATTCGACGTTCACAGTGTTAACCATGTTTCACAATGTCAAAAACAACGTTAATCACACATTTTGCCTAACGTTAACTGCACACCACGATGTGAACCCCAACCTTTTTACAACCCTAAACAAGTTTTCACAAACATTTCTCAACGTTAACCACTTTACGCAACATTAATGTCATTTAATAACTGTAATATATACCGGGCTGCCAAATCCTAAGAACTGCTACAGGATTTGATTTGTAGATTTGATTTGTTTTTGATCTGTATTTTTGAAAATTATGTAACTTTTTTAGTTTTTATCTTTTTTTAGCATATTGTTGTGTTGTTTGTTTACTATATTATAACTTAGTACTTTTTTTAACGCATGTAAGATATGCAACACTTAGCTGTCTGTGGCTCTTTCCTGCTGTAACGCTGCAAATGTCCCCTCTGTGGGACTAATAAAGGTATTCTGATTACGCAATGTTGACAAATAATAACCATGTGTCACAACATTTACTAAGTGCCATAACATCTTACAATGCTAATCTTTTACAATGTTATTAAACCACCAACATTCTGCATTACGATACTACACAAAAACTGCTTCTGCTTAAGCATTCGGCGAGTATGAATGAAATCACGTTCTAAAATCACTAAAATGCCGTGCTGAACTCTAACAGCAGTTATTTGTAACACGAAGCTACAGCCACTAGCAATGTCTCAAACTCTGTTGAGCATCATGTACCATAAAGTCCTAATAGAGTGGTTTGTCATCCCTTCTCCCCAGGTCAACAGTTTGAGGAGAGGAGGATGATCCGGGCCAGGGGCATGATGGGAGCAACACCATCTATAGTCTCTGTGATGGTGATGGTCCTTCGGCTCATCTGGCTCTCTGTATAATGGTGGGAGTTTCTCTCATCAGTCCCAGCTGCCCTGAGCTGCAGACAGACCTCTCCTCACTTTACCTGTCTGTGTGAACACCTGAGACCCCAGAACTCACTAACACACTATTACAGAGAGAACTTTCCTCTCTTTACCTGTCTGTGTGAACACCTGAGACCCTCAGCACTCACTAACAGACAATTAGAGACAGAAATGCATGGATTTATATAATACCTTTCAGGGGACCCAAAAAAAATACAAAAGCAGTCAGACAAACAGTCAGACAGACAAAACAGCAAATAAATTAGGGGCCGAAGGTGTTATCAGTATTATAAGCAATAAAGTTGTAATTAATTAATATTATTACTACTTATTATTAGGTGCACTGTCACATGCTGTACATTTTCCCACTGTAGGACAAATAGAGTATTTCTGATTCTGATATCACGGCTTACAAATCATATCCTAGACTTAATGAAACAAATTAGTTTGGTACACTTGAGTAAATGTACTTCATTAAATCCCACCACTTTGTTACCCCCACCTGCTGACATTCAAATGAGCCTTTCTGGTGAGACTTGTTGCAGAAAAAATAAATAAAACCAATGTTCTCGTGCTGTTTTCTTTAACGAACCTACAGATGTACTTACCTAAATCAAATGACATGTTATAACCAAGTGTTTAAAACCCTAATCAGACTGTATTCATCTTTCAGCTCTGACCCCGTCTCCAACCAAGCAAACTGTGTGTGTGTGTGTGTGTGTGTGTGTGTGTGTGTGTGTGTGTGTGTGTGTGTGTGTGTGTGTGTGTGTGTGTGTTACTGTGTGTGTGTGAGAGAGAGTGTGAGTGTGTGTGTGTGTGTGTGTGTGTGTG
>NW_011353331.1:0-1827 GCF_000735185.1 Notothenia coriiceps | reverse complement strand
TTTGTCTCTAGGGAATGGGCCGGTAGGCCTAGATAGACCGGTTGCTATAATATAGCTTTTGATCTTGGCGTCGGGGGTCTCAATAGCGCCATAGAGTCCCCTATCAGTTGGGGCCCTTGGGGGAACTGTTGGACCAAATCCAGCTTCTCCTCCTGTCTGGCTGGAGAAGAAGGTTGCACAGCCACAGCCACGGATACAGCTTCACTTGTGGAGCTAGATGGCAATAATGGCTGCTGAGCTATCGTTAGCCTCCGGCTCTGGCTGCCGCTGCACGTCAACATTGCTAACGTTAGCTCTCGATTTGTATGACAAAAAAAACTGTCTAATTTCGTTAGTTTAGCCGTTACATCTCCTTGTTCTCTGTTGTCCTTTCTCTTTTGAGCGTCGCTCTTGTGCTTTGGTTTGCTGTACATTATAAATGGAAGCTATTACATTTTTATAATGCTGCCGAACTTGCTGCTGTTAGCTACAATACAGTACAGGTTGATTAAACGGTTCGCTCGTCACGCAAGGTATCACATGACATGAAAGGGAGCAAGGTCATTGGACAGACAAATTACAAATTAATTTAGGTTGCTTGGTTACTTTGAAGACTGCGTGAACTGGTCAATGCCATTGGAACCCCAAAAGAAGAAAAAATGTAAAAAGATATATATAAAAAAAACATTACGCCACTACCTGCTTGACATAACACTTAGGTGGTCCTTGCATAGGTTTCAAGTGTTCATTTAGTAACTTGTATGTTCGGTGTTTTGTGTGTGGAAAAAAAAGGAATTCATAAAATGTAATCAATACTAATATCAATTTATTTCCAGGTGCAGGAAGAATCTTCGCTTTTCTAAGGTATGTACACACTTATATGCTGTGAAAACATGTTTCATAATGTACAAGATTTAGGGTTTGTACAGTTTGTATTACAATACAAAATGTGTCTATTACAATTGTTCTATTAACTTTTTCTGGTGAAAATCCAAATGTGATACAGCTTCAATTATCAGTGAAGTTCAAAACCTGTATGACTATTTCCAACCTGAAGTTGAAACTAAAAAATAAGAACATATAGAATTAAATTTGACATATTTCTTAAATACATACAATTAAGTTATAAGACACATGGTTTGTGTATGCTTTGTTGCAGCCTAGTTACCATTATGTCAATATTAATTAACTTTACACTCATTTATAAAATGTTCTTTATGTAATGAAACTCCAGGAAAACAACTGTCGGATGAAAGCTCATTAAATTACAGGGAAACACTTTATAAATGTGTGGCTGATCTCTGGCATGTCATTGTGCATTATGTATTTATCAGATATGGATGGGGAGAACTATATCCAGGGGTGCACATAACCTTTTTGCCCTGGTTCTCAAAGGAGCACCTGGAAATGTTGCTTGGTGCTCATCCTTAAAATGAAATAAACCGTAACTTTTCAGGGGGTCTTGACTTTATTTGCCAGACACACGGCACTGAACACACATGCAGAGGTGAACACAGACACATGCAGAGGTGAACACAAGACAACATTAGCACGACCAGTAATCCTACAAGCTGTCATCACTACCCTCCTTACTGTTCTCCTCACTGTTCTCCTCACTGTCTTCCTCTCTGTCAGACATGGTAGCTGATGATGTAGGCCTACTTCTTTCTCTCTGGTTGAGTCTGCGATTAGCTGCTTGCATCCACAAGTCAACAGCTGGTTTTGGGTCGAAAGTCTATGTTGTCATCTTAGACAAGTGGATGTAATCAAATAAGTATGTGAACATAACCAATAACCTACCATAGCCAATAACAAATTAAGGTAACTTGTTTTATTTGTGTTGTTCAT
>NW_011353330.1:14825-20131 GCF_000735185.1 Notothenia coriiceps | reverse complement strand
ACGTTTGACCTCTGTCATTGCCAACAAAGGGTATATAACAAAGTATTGAGATGAACTTTTGTTATTGACCAAATACTTATTTTTCACCATAATTTGCAAATAAATTCTTTAAAAATCAGACAATGTGATTTTCTGGATATTTTTTTTCATTTTGTCTCTCATAGTTGAGGTATAGGCCTACCTGGGATGAAAATTATAGGCCTCTGTCATCTTTTTAAGTGGGATAACTTGCACAATTGGTGGCTGACTACATACTTTTTTGCCCCACTGGACATACATCTGATAACAAAGTATAGTCTGTACAGGACAGTAAAATAATCACAGGCCCACATATAAATAAATATATGACAAAGTCTCATCTGTACAGAACAGTATGATAAAATAATCAATGGCAAAAACATGTCTATAGCCACTGTAAATGTCTCCGTTGTGGGACGAATAAATGATTATTTGAATCATCTACACATGTAATCTCACGTTAACACAGAGTAAACGTTTGCTAGTGGAGAGTCTATTTTGTCTATTAGCTTTGTTCGTTGTTCTCGCGTCCCAGGAGAGAAGCTTAAAATAAAGACACCAATGGAGTCTCTGGCATAAGGTTCAAATGGGTTACTTTAATTAAATGGCGCGGTAATGGCACAAACAGAAGATGGTTCAGAGAAAACAGCTGTGGTCTTGGGTGTCTGCAGCGGAGAAGAGAGGACAAACAATACTCGTCAGCTGGTTATATAGGGCTGCCTACCTGGTGCGGAGGTTAAAACACGCTGCAAACAATTTAGTTATTTTGAAGGAATCCTGGAACTGAGAGTGTAACAAAAGGGCGGGTTGACTGCGCAAATACCTTTTTCTTACAGAAGGTAAAGAAAAGGGAAATGTCAACACATTTCAGCCAGAAAGAAAAACAGAAACAGGCCGGCACAATGAATCCGCCTGAGGCAAATATACCTGAGGAGGGAGGGGAAGGTCTCTCTGAAATATTAAAAGAAATCAGAGAATTCCGCATGGAAACTGCTGGGAATTTTAGGAGTATTGAAGGAGGAAATAAACGACTTGAGAGAAGGCTTTGGAGAGCTGAAAATAAGAGCGGATGCAGCAGAATGAAGAATCGCAGAAAATGAAGACCGTGAAATCGGTATGACAAAAGTACTCCTTCACAGTTTACGCATGCAAAAGCAACTGGAAAATAAATGTGAGGAACTCGAAGGCCGGGAACTAAGGAACAACCTGAGGATTTATTCAGTGTCCGAAAAATTGGAGGGAAATAGCATGATGGACTGTTGAAAACTTAATACGCGAGAAACTGGATGTGAGCGGCGAAATTCCCATTGAGAGAGCGCACCGGGCAATGGTCCGCTTCCAAAACTACAACGTGAGGCAAAGGGTGCTACAAGACGCCTGGGCAAAAAGGACATTAGGGTGAAAGATTGCAGGATTTTCTTTGATGAGGACTTCACCACCCAAGTGTTCAAGGAGCGCGCAAAATACAGACAAGTAAGGAAGCAGCTCCAGGAAAGAAACATCAAATCCCGCATTCTGTTCCCTGCTAAACTGAAATTATTCGAGAAAAACGGAAAAGTCAGGGTGTTTAACAACCCACAAGATGCGGCACAGGGTCTACTGGAGTATGGTTTCAATATGGAGAGTCCAGCAGGAGAACCGGACTTGGAGTCTTCTCTTCAGGCTTCAGGCTGGCAGACACACCACTCCAGGAACCGGAGAACCCCAGGATGTGTGCTGATGTCGGACGTAAAGACATTAATTGACTTGCTTGATCGGCATGAAAGAGCAAAGGAATGAACAGGTATGTGTGGAGGGAGTTAACTCCTTGCAGACGTACATGGAAAACAATAACAAAAAATAAATTACTGAATCACTCGGAATCTTTTCCAGATTTGACAACACAGAGCATAACAAGTACAATTTTGATTATGATGTTGATTCAGAGAATCATGTTTTTAATCATATAAGTGACTCGTGTAAATATTATACCGATGATCAATTTAATGACAATGTTGGACTTGAAAATACATTTTCTTTAATACATTTCAACTGCAGGAGTATGCACACTTTAATAAGATCACTGACTACCTACATACATACATTTAAAAGCAAATTCAAAGTAATTGCCATATCGGAGACTTGGTTAAATAAAGACGTATAGTCACTGATTTCCAAATTGAGGGTTACGTGCTACACCATCAACAGAACTAATAAGAGAGGAGGGGGTGTGGCTCTTTATGTGGACAGTGTCTTAAAATGCACACTGGTTGAATTTGTTTTAATTGTGACTGATGATTTAATGGAATGCATAACTATAGAAATTGAAATGGAAAGGAAGAGAAATGTTGTTGTGACTTGTGCATATAGAACACCAGATCAAATGTAGAGCTTTTTAAAGATAGTTTAGGAGTATTAATGGATGGTCTAAATGAAAATAAAACATGTATTATTTGTGGGGATTTTAACATCGACCTTCTAAATGTATCTAAACACAAAACAACTTCTGATTTCCTGGATGCATTGTACAGCAGGGGGCTTTATCCCCTAATCACCAAGACCAGTAGAATAACATCAACTTGTGCAACATTGATCGACAATATCTTTACAAATGTCATGGAAAACAATGCTAAGAGTGGGCTAATAATAAATGACATAAGCGACCATTTACCTGTATTTGTAGCATATGATTGGCAATTAAAGAAAAAGAAGGAAGAGACTCGCAGTATATACGTCAGGGTAAGGACTGCTGAAGCAAAAGAAACATTTAGGAGTGACCTCTTACAGGAAGAGTGGAGAGGGGTTTATGTGAGGTGTAAATGCTGCATATGAGTCCTCCCTAAAAATCTACATATCACTGTATGATAGCATGAAAATAGCTAAAGTTATCCCACTTTTTAAAACAGGGGACACAAGCCTATTTACTAACTACAGACCAGTGTCCTTGCTTTCACAATTTTCAAAGGTCCTTGAGAAATTGTTTGTCCAAAAATGTGATAATTGTATTGAAAAATGAGTTATTGAGTGAGAGTCAGTATGGATTTAGGAAAAATCGATCTACAGCTTTAGCTTTAATGAAAATAACAGAAGAAATTTCAACAGCTAGAAAGAAAGAAATACACAATAGGTGTATTTATTGACTTAAAAAAAGGCATTTGACACCATAGACCATTACCTATTAATTTCGAAATTACGTAGATACGGAGAGAAAGGAGTAGTTCTAGATTGGTTAAAAACTTATTTAGATAACAGACAACAATATGTAGAATTTACTGGTAGTACATCAGAGTTTACGAACATAGAATGTGGTGTCCCGCAGGGCTCAGTTTTAGGGCCTAAACTTTCTATTTTGTACATCAATGACATATGTGAAACGTCAACATTATTGCAATTTGTGTTGTTTGCAGACGACAAATTTATTTTGTTCAGGAGATGATTTAAACATTTTAGCAAAGTGTATTGGACATGAAATGTTCAAACTTAAAAGATGGTTTGATGAAAATAAGTTAACCCTAAATTTGAATAAAACAAAGTTTATGGTTTTTGCTAATAGAAAAAAAGATGAAAACATTTCACTGTCCATTGATGGAGTTTTTATTGAAAGGGTTTCTGAATTTCGATTCTTAGGTGTGACGATGAAAACCTGACATGGAAATCACACATAGCACATGTTAAAACGAAAGTGTCTATTTCTGTTCTAAACAAGGCAAAGTATTTTCTAGATTACAAGGCATTGAGAATGTTGTACTGTTCACTTATTTTGCCATTTTTCATTTATTGTATAGAAGTGTGGGGCAATACGTACATGAGCAACATAAAGCCATTGTCAATATTACAGAAAAGGGCAGTACGAATAATTCATAAAGCTGATTCAAGAGAACACACCAACAGACTGTTTTTTAAGTCAGGACTCTTGAAACTCAAACACATAGCTGAGCTGCAGACATTATCAGTAATGCACAGGGCAAAAAGCAAAATGTTACCAGTATATTTACAACAGTTGTTTGTTTTTGGATCAGACAAGGAAGACCACAGAAGGAAATTCAATTTTAAGCATCCTTATGCAAGGACTACTCTTAAGCAAATGTGTATTTCGGTGGTTGGTGTAAAATTGTGGAATTCTCAACAAAAGGATCGAACTAATTATATATGTATTTTTCAGTTAAAGAAATTGTATACATTAAGAAAGATGACTATATGAAGCAGAATGTGAATAAGCCTACTGTATGTACTCTGGTCCTGCATTGTTAAATGTTTTTGATGTCTTTGATGTGATGTCTGTTATTTATTTGCAGGTCCCATTGTTATTGTTATTATTATTATTATTATCATCATGTGCCGCTTGCCACCTTCTTCTCCAGTAGGACTCAGATGAGGGTGTTGCACTTTTCTTTCCTTTTCTTATAGATGTGATGTTTTGGTGTTGATGTTTTGGTGTTGTTTTTTTGTTCTTTCCGTTAACCGTCAAGTGGGAAATAACTATTTTTTTGTGTGTTTCTCTTAGTATCCTGAGATACTTTTTTATGTTTGGCTGGTGGAAAAACAAATTATTATGAAGGGCAGGACCATCTATTTGTATGTTTATTTCTGTTTTTTAGAAAGGGCCAGGTCACGTAAGATTTTATTCTTCTCCCTGCTCTTTTCACTCAATGGTTTTTTTGGTAGGATCATGTTTCTTGGCGAATTATTGTACATTTGGTCTTGCGTAGCATGGAGCCCGCGACAATAAAAATGAAATGAAATATGTTCTCCGGTTGGCTCCTCCTCACCGGCCGGTTGGCGTTGCAGGGGACCTCCCACCTCGTTCTTCAATGTCCGTTATTGCCACTATTAACAGAGGATCAGTACGTGTGTACATTCATTACATAACTTCACGCCTCTTTTCTCCTCATAAAGCTCTCATGAACTTTTATATTTAATGCATTTTACACGACTGTAATCCGCGTCTTTTGTTAAAAGCCGGAAGGTCAACTTGCTTGAGATTCTCTTCGGAAAGCTTTTCAAGAATAAACTTTAGACCACAGGCAAATGCAAACGGAAATGTTTTCACAATTAGAAACAGTTATTAGAAAATACTGTATGTTTAAACTATATCGACATCATTAAACATTGCGATTTTTTAAATTCTTCTTACATCCCTCCTTACAGACCTTTAGGCATTTAGAAAAACTGACATCGTGCGGTATTCCCCACACATTGCAAGTAAACGCACACTATGGACTGTAATATTTACACGTTGCCCATGCCAAATGATCTTGTTGTTGTCTTTGTATTCCTCTGTCTTCAGAAGAGTCGCAGACTTTCAGGTT